>NC_135958.1:6068966-6260964 GCF_053455715.1 Rhinoraja longicauda | reverse complement strand
TGGTGAGTGTGTTTTTATTAATTGTTTCCAAAGTGCCACTAACCAGTTGAAAATGTCATATTAAAGAACAGGTAGAATAACTGAGCTTTTGCTTTGCATTTGAATGCCTTTGAAATACGTAATTGAACTTTAGACGCCCCAAATTGAACGTGAAATTGAACACCAGACACACTAAATGTTGCTCTGCTTCCACCTTGTGCCACGGTGTTTTCTGCTTGCCAGGTGAAGAACACCTTTCTGATCTTAACATGGGGAGCTGTTTCCATATTAAGGGAAGCTATACAAAAAGGAGATCCTTTGGGGGGGAATTTTGTTCATGAGGATGTTGACCTACTTTCAAATGTAGTAATAAAATGTGCAGTAACTTTGAGACATAATTTGATATACAAGGATTTCCATTGAAATATTCTTTTGGAGCCACATGCTCTGCAGGTGTTAGAATTTGAAATGCATCAGTATTGCAACTCAACAATTGAGCAGCATATTGGAATAATCTATGTTGTTGGCCAGTACTTTTGATCTTCTTGTATATTTTTTCGGTGGAAGTTCGTCAATGGAAATGTAAACTCTCCTTCCATAGATGCGGCTTGACCTGAGTATTTCTAATGCTTTCAGGTATATTACCTAATCACACCTGTTTATTGCCAGCAGGTGTAAATGCATTGCACACAGAAATAAAATAAGTGGGAAGGAAGATTATGGGACTATGGTCATGTAATCCTGTGTATGATACAGTGATTAATATTCCAGGTATCTCCTTATCTGGAAGGAGAAAAATGCTGGAGTAAATCAGTGGGCCAGACAGCATCCCTGGAGAACATGAATAGGTTACGTTTCAGATCAGGATCCTTCTTCAGATGTTCTTCAGGAATGCTGTCTGACCCGCTGAGTTACTCCAGCACTTTGTGTCTTCCTTTGTAAACCAACATCTGCAGTTCCTTGTTTCTACTCCTAGTTTATCTGGGCTGGCTTGTTAATGCAGGTATTTATGGACAATGGTTTAGGAACCATTCCGTGATGTATTGATTTTGTTCCACTCAAGTACAATACAATACAATACAATATATCTTTATTGTCATTGTACAGGGGTACAACGAGATTGGGAATGCGCCTCCCATACGATGCAATAATTTAATTAACTTAAACAACAACAACCCAACAAAACAAATAAATACATACTCCTAAAATATGTCTCTTCCTCCACACCACCTCCCCCTCTCCCCACACCCACACACACACACACACACACTCTTTCCTAGCCAACATTACGACAGAGTTTCTCTTTGCTTCACCTTTCACCCCACCACCCTTCACATTCAACAGTTCATTCTTCATATTTTTCACCATCGCCATCCACTTTTCAGCATTTAAAATTAACCTCTCTGGAGTCCTGGTTTGCTCTTCCATTTCCACCGACCATTCTTTTTCCCGTGGCACTTTTCCCATGCAACTGCAATGGAGAAGACTCCTGTTTTGTTTAATGTCTTTCAGGCACACAAACAGGCCATTACAATCTAGTGTATTGCATTTAATGTTCATGACGTGGTCTTCTGTGCATTAGAGAAACCAAATACAGATTGGATGACTGTTTTACAGAACATCCCCAGTCAGAAGTAAGGCCAACCCTGAACTTCCATTTTAATTTTTAATCTTACTCCTTCTCTGATCCCTTTGCCTTTGCATAACATTCGAGCAAAATAGGTAACAATGTAGTCTGGTGGAACAATTCTCCATCTTCTGTCTGGGTACATTGTGACTTAAGTTAACGATTTCTGGTAATTATCTTTTTTATATTTATTCCACTCATGGCTGTATATTCCGGTTTCAATTTTCCTTTTTCTCACTTCTGTCTATAATTGTTGGTTTTTAAAGTAATTATTACCTTGCCAATTTTAGTCTGCATATTATTACAAACTTTCTGCCTATCTCTTAACCTTCTCCCTCTTTGCAATTTGTTTTCTTGCTTCTCCAGCTCTGATAAAAAGGTGCTTGACCTGATATGTTTACCCTACTGCTGCTGCTTGACCTGCTGAATGATTCTGGCACTTTCTGTACATGTCTCTAAATTTAACCCGTTATAATCTGTGAAGAGTGAACTGATTCAAAGTAGAATCCCTGAAATAAATAAAATTGGTAAATATATTGCAAAACAAAACATTATATTCTAAATTTAATAATTTTGCCTTGCATTCTGCTGAGCGATCAAAGAATATGTAGATTTGTACATGTCCCTCACTGGTCTGTCGAAAAGTTTTCTTTTAAAAAAAATACTGTGATTCATTGTGTGTTTGTTGGCAGCTGTAAAGAGCTATTTTCCAGCGTATGGCAATGAGTTGGAATGTATGCCGCACAGTTATCTGTGTTCCTACTGTCACTGTTGCTAAACTCTATGTTGCCAGCTGAGCATTCGGTGTTGAATTCTGAATCATGTATGTTTGAAATCTAGTTCTTGAGGTTTTGCTATTGTACAGTCTGAGAAAGCGCTTTCAAAAATCTGTGTGAAAGTCTATAGACCCTGCCACCTCTGCTGCATTTTTGGTTGCTTGTGAACTGATCCATCGTCGAAGGCCATAAAGGCAGTAAATAAGTTGAGAATGTAGGACAGACAAAGGGTGAGAAACTATTATGTCAGTCCTTGACTGCATATTTCTGTATGACACAGAAGGGAGCCATTCCATCTATCACAACTATGCAAGCTCTTGGAATACACCCATCAATACTGATTTTCCCCACTCATTTCCCTATAATCTATTCTCTCTCATATGCCCATCAATTCCACTCAATTCTCCTGATGTGCAAACTAGGGAGACAATTTGAGCTTAACCCACTAACTTAACAATGTGTTTTTGGGACGTGGGATGAAACTGGAGTACTTGACGAAACCTTTGTGGCCACAAGACTCTTTATAGACAGCACTCTGGATCAAAATCTAACTTTTGTCCCTGAGCTTTAACTGCTAATCCACTCTGTCGCCAACCCAATAATAAATTCAGTGGGTCCAGTTGTCTCACAGTTAGACACAAAATGCTGGAGTAACTCAGCGGGACAGGCAGCATCTCTGGAGAGAAGGAATGGGTGACGTTTTGGGTCAAGACCCTTCTTCAGACTAACCTAAAACTCTAACCTAAAACTCCCCTTACTCACCCTAACCTAAAACCTTTTCCCGTCCCCAACGGACCTCCTCCTCTTGGACTCCCCCAGATGGCCCTCTGCCTTCTTTAGACCTTTTCATTTCCAACTGACATCAACTGCCTCAAATTTTCCACTCCCCTTACTCACTCCCCTTACTCGCAGGTCTAAAAAACCCAGGCCAGTCTCACGCTGAATCATCTTCACAGATCAAAAGTTTTGATCCAGTTATGTGACTTCAAATCCCAGCATGATAGCTGCGGAATTCTAATTTAGAATAATGAAATTTAAATCTGGAATTAAAGCTAATCATATTCGCCACACAATGCTGGAGGAACTCAGTGGGTCAGGCAGCATCTGGGAAGGGAGTGGGCAGACAACTTTTCTGTTTGGGACCATTCTTCAGACTGATTTTCAGAATAACAGTGGTCGGTAAACATGAGGTTATCGGATTGTAGAACCAGTGGGTTCTACATCCCTTGAGTGGGTAAATTACCGTGAATGAAAGTTAGAAGGAAAATGCTTGCTACTAATCTCCAAGAAAGCTTGGTTTAATGATTAGATAATTTCTAGCAGATACCTTTGCTTTTCTGGTGTCATAATATAAGAAAATAACTGCAGATGCTGGTACAAGTCGATTTATTCACAACGCTATTGAGGGCGTGCAGCGTAGGTTTACTAGGTTAATTCCCGGAATGGCGGGACTGTCATATGTTGAAAGACTGGAGCGACTAGGTTTGTATACACTGGAATTTAGAAGGATGAGAGGGGATCTTATCAAAACGTGTAAAATTATTAAGGGGTTGGACACGTTAGAGGCAGGAAACATGTTCCCAATGTTGGGGGAGTCCAGAACCAGGGGCCACAGTTTAAGAATAAGGGGTAGGCCATTTAGAACAGAGATGAGGAAAAACTTTTTTAGTCAGAGAGCTGTGAATCTGGAATTCTCTGCCTCAGAGGGCAGTGGAGGCCAATTCTCTGAATACATTCAAGAGAGAGCTAGATACAGCTCTTAAGGATAGCGGAGTCAGGAGGTATGGGGAGAAGGCAGGAACGGGGTACTGATTGAGAATGATCAGCCATGATCACATTGAATGGTGGTGCTGGCTCGAAGGGCCGAATGGCCTTCTCCTGCACCTATTTTCTATTGTCTATTGTCTAAAATGCTGGAGTAACTCAGCAGGTCAGGCAGCATCTCGGGAGAGAAGGAATGGGTGACTTTTCGGGTCGAGACCCTTCTTCAGACCCTTTTCTGGTGTCAGTGGCTGTAGGATACTATTTCAGTGATGCACTGTGATAATGTCAAGCTGACCAAGATTGGGAAACATTTGCAACTAATGAGGGAGTAAAAAGGAGATTTGAGAAACTGCAGATGCTAGAATCGTGAACAAAACATAGTGCTGGATTCATGGCCTGTCCATTTCCTTCACAGATGCTGCCTGACCCACGGAGTTCCTCCAACACTTTTTTGTTTCGAGGGAGTAATAAGCACCGTTTAGCTACTATTTTAGACGTGTTATAGAGCATATGATAAAGATTGGAACTAACATGCAGAATTAAGGTAGAAGCTGAAGTGACATAAACTTCAAAAAGTAAAAATTATAACTTGAGTATTCTGGGGGAAAAAACGAGGTGGGGGAATTAAAATCCACCTAAATTTGCTTTCTTGAGGTCAAAGTTTTTGCGACGAGTAATTTTAGTTTCGTATACTTGGACCTTGTGCAACAATGTAACACATTTTCTGGGAACTTTACAGAGAAACCATTTCATAAAGTCACCTGTGTTTTGATAATTTATTGATTTGTTTTTGATTTTTAATGGAGTTGATTTGCTGACAACAACTTTATTTTTCACATTCAACTACACATAGAGATCACTAAAATATTGTTGGTTAATAACAAATGTTGCAATTTCAACTATGCAAAAACTGGGCCCAATATATTTTTCCTTTATTTCCCTGACTTAATTTGACCTTGAATGATTCTGAACTGTTCACTTTTGCTGCTTTGTGGGAAAAGAATGTTGATCGATGAAATACAAAGTGATTACCCACTCTGACGTAAATTGTCTTATTGATGGGTTTAAATGATCAGTCCCTTTTCAAGCCTATTGGTATGTTGCAAAGTAGTTCTGTGGAGTTGCCTCATCTAAGTTGCCTAATACATCTGTCAGCCTCGGTGCAAAAGGGCCTCAAATTCTCCGCCTTGGAGCAATTGGACCCTTCACTGTAAGGGGTCAGTCCTGTGGTTTAAATGTGTATTTTGCAATAGGGTATCCAACGTGAACACAGTAGCTAACTGTGTAGTACAGTTGTACAATTTAGTGGTACAATTTAGCATTTGTTTTACTTATAACTGCTGTACTATTTGGCATTGTGTGCTGCATTTGTGATCTCCCCAAATCCAGTTCCATGCCTCTTTTTAATTACTATCATTTATTTGGAAAAATGTGACTCTTTTCCCTAAAGTGTACCTGATATACCCACATGAGAGAATTTCCTGACTTGTTTGCTGTCAGTTCCTGAATGCAAATAGTTAAAATAAATAAAGAATGAATGGTGGGACACCCAAATGGATTTGGACCCTCGGCTTGGCTTAACTTGCTCTTTTACCTCCTTGACAGGGCAGTTCTATCTAAACATCGCCCCCCAAACAGTATGCTTTCTTTCCTTCAGCCAAGTTTTTTTATTCACGACGCAGTCTCACCTTAAGTTCTCCCTGCCTTCAGGTTCCAGACTGCTGAGCAGGATTGCACAGGCACTTGTTGTTGTGCTGCCGCCAGTACTCTGGAATCAGTCCCAGAATATAAATGTTGTGTATTTTGAGAGTACTGTCAATTAAATTTTTAAAAAAAAGTTCTGAGCATTAAAAATCTGGTATAAAATTCACGTGGCTTTGCATCATTTCTCATCTGATTAGGCTTGAATGTAACTAAACCGTTTGCCTACGGATGAGCTGTAGTTGGCTGCTAGGTGTGCCTGCTAGTTGGATTTATTTCCCTCTTGCCTTCCAAGGGACTATTGTGTGGGACTGTACTGCACCAACAAGTTGTTCCAGTAATTTCTTACCACATTGTATATATTTTCTCTCTCAAGACTTCTGCTGCACAAGATAAATATATCGCTGTGCTTTCCCTTTTCTGTCAGCATGACAGTGGTAGGGATGACTTCATTTTTCCATGTAACCAGGCTGTGCTTTCGTGGTCAGATGTACAGGAATACAACTTTCATTACTGACAGTAAGATCTGATGTGCATGGGTGGAATCATTAACTACAGTGCATAAATAAGCTATTTCTGCTAATGGGTCAGAACCTGTATATCATCAAATCTAATCCTCTGTTGTCTGTGATGCTTTAATATTATCCACTGCAATTATGGATTGGACTGATCTGCTTGTCAAATGCTATAGCACGATCTGTTTCATGTGCTTTTGAACTAAGGTTTTTGTGGGTGGTATATTGCTTTGCTTGTGAACAAATATTTATTGTGTGTGCGATGCTCATCTGCAATTTCCCTAATCCTATTATCGTATTCCACGTCGCCTTTACCATCCTCTCTGCATCCAATCCATCAATTTCACCTCCCACCTCTCACCTTTGTAATCTTATGTTTCTATTAGAAACATAGAAACATAGAAAATGGAGCAGGCCATTCGGCCCTTCGAGCCAGCACCACCATTCAATATGATCATGGGTTATCATACAAAATCAGTACCCCGTTCCTGCTTTCTCCACATATCCCTTGATTCCGTTAGCCCTGAGTTCTCTCTAACTCTCCCTTGAATCCATCAAGTGAATTGGCCTCCACTGCCTTCTGTGGAAGAGAATTGCACAGATTCACAACTCTCTGCCTTCATAACGAGAGGATTTGAGTACAGGAGCAAAGAAGTCCTTCTGCAGTTGTATAGAACCTTGGTGAGACCACATCTGGAGTATTGTGTGCAGTTTTGATCTCCAAATTTGAGGAAGGTCGTCCTTGCTATTGAGGCAGTGCAGCGTAGGTTTACAAGGTTAATCCCTGGGATGGAGGGACTGTCATATGAGGAAAGATTGGTAAGACTAGGCGTATTTACTGGAGTTTAAAAGGATGAGAGGGGATCTTATAGAGACGTATAAAATCATAAAAGGATTTTATGGATTTTAAAGGATTTTAAAACAAGCTAGATGCACGAAAAATGTTCCCAATGTTGGGGGAGTCCAGAATCAGGGGACACAGTCTAAGAATAAAGGGGTGTCCATTTAAAACTGAGGTGAGAAGAAACTTTTTCACCCAGAGAGTTGTGAATTAGTGGAATTCTCTGCCACAGAAGGCAGTAGAGGCCAATTCACTGGATGAATTTAAAAGAGTGTTAGATAGAGCTCTTGGGGCTAGTGGAATCAAGGGAAATGGGGAGAAGGCAGGCACAGGTTACTGATTGTAGATGATCACAATGAATGGCGATGCTGGCTCAAAGGGCCAAATGACCTCCTCCTGCACCTATTTTCTATGTTTCTAAAATGTTTTTTTCTCATCTCAGTCCTAAATGGCCTACCCCTTATTCGTAAACTGTGACCCTTGGTTCTGGACTCCCCCCAACATCGGGAACATTTTTCCTGCATCTAGCCTGTCCATTCTCTCTCATCCTTCTAAATTCCAGTGAATATAAGCCCAGTTGATCCATTCTTTCAGCTTATATCAGTCCTGCCATCCCGATAATTAACCTGGTGAACCTACACTGCACTCCCTCAATAGCAATAATGTCCTTCCTCAAATTAGGAGACCAAAACTGCACACAATACACCAGGGCCCTGTACAACTACAGTAGGACCTCCTTCCTCCTATACTCAAATCCTCTCGCTCTGAAGGCCAACATACCATTTGCTTTCTTCATTGCCACGCTTACTTTCAGTAACTGATGTACAATGACACCCAGGTCTCGTTGCACCTCCCCTTTTCCTAATCTGACATAATTCAGATGATCTTCCTTCCTGTTCTTGCCACCAAAGTGGATAACCTCACATTTATCCACATTATACTGCATCTGCCATGCATCTGTCCACTCACGCAACCAATCCCAATCATGCTGCAGCCTCATAGCATCATCCTCGCAGCTCACACTGCCATCCAGCTTTGGGTCATCCGCAAACGTGGATATGTTACATTTAATTCCTTTGTATAAATTGTTCATATATATTGTAAATAACTGGGATCCCAGCACTGATACCCCACTAGTCACTGCCTGCAATTCTGGAAGGAACCTGTTAATTCCCACTCTTTGCTTCCTGTCTGCCAACCAGTTGTCTATCCATGTCAATACTCTATCCCCAATACCATGTGCTCTAATTTTGCATGCTAATCTCTGGTGTGGGACCTTGTCAAAGGCCTTTTGAAAGTCCAGATACACCATATCCACTGGCTCTCTCTTATCCATTCTACTTGTTACATCCTCAAAATTACATTAATTCTATTTCTTCTAAAGTCCAAAAAGTGAAAGCCCAACTTATTCAACCTTTATACATCAACTTTTTATCCCTAGGAAATAATCTTGAGAACATTTTGCACACTCTGCATTGCAGGTATATCATTCCTTACATATGAAGGAACCCTTTGAAGTAATCCCAATTGTGGTCTCAAAGCCCAGAAAAATGTGGCTACTTTTACACTTCATACACCGTGCAATAAATTCAAACATTTTATTACCTGTGCACTTTTTATCATGTTTTGGGACTCCAGATTCTATTGAAACTCAACAATTTATAATTCCACTCTGTTTGAATAATAATTTGCTTTTGTCATTCTTCCTGCCAGAGTGAATATCCTCGCATTTCTCTGCACTATTGCGTATATGCCAGTGTCTTCCCTACTTAAAACTATAAGAGTAATCCAGCAACAAAACAAGCCTCTGAACTCACACTCTCTCCGGTCATCTGTCCATTACGTACAAAGACGTACAGGTATGTAGGTTAATTGGCTGGGTAAATGTTTAAATTTTTTTTGTCCCTAGTGGGTGTAGGATAGTGTTAACATAACATAACATAACAACACTTTATTGTCACTCGGCACAACACCGAGCGAAATTTCAGCAGTCACACAAAATACAGCAAAAAGAAAAGAACACAGGACACCCGACCCCAACACAAACATCCCATCACAGTGACTCCAAACACCCCCTCACTGTGATGGAGGCAACAAAACTTCCCCTCTCTTCCCCCCGCACCCACGGACAGGCAGCTCGACCCCTACCGAGGCAAACGACACGCACAGCCCCCGCAAGGGGATGGAAGGCCCCCCGGCCGAGCCGCCCCGGGCACCGAAACGTCCCGCGGCCACACCGGGCGATGTTAAGTCCAACGGCCGAGCCGCACCGGGCACTGAAACGTCCCGCGGCCGAACAGCGCTGACGATGTTAAGTCCAGCGGCCAAGCCGCACCGGGCACTGAAACGTCCCGCGGCCACACCGGGCGATGTTAAGTCCAGCGGCCGAGCCGCACCGGGCACTGAAACGTCCCGCGGCCACACCGGGCACTGAAACGTCCCGCGGCCACACCGGGCGATGTTAAGTCCAGCGGCCGAGCCGCACCGGGCACTGAAACGTCCCGCGGCCGAGCTGCGCCGGCAATGTTAAGGCCCGCAGCCGAGCCGCACCGGGCACTGAAACGTCCCGCAGCCGAGCTGCGCCGGCAATGTTAAGGCCCGCAGCCGAGCCGCACCGGGCACTGAAACGTCCCGCAGCCGAGCTGCGCCGGCAATGTTAAGGCCCGCAGCCGAGCCGCACCGGGCACTGAAACGTCCCGCAGCCGAGCTGCGCCGGCAATGTTAAGGCCCGCAGCCGAGCCGCGCCCCGGGGAAGAGACCTAATAAAATAAAGGTTTCCCCCCGCCCCACCCCCCCACCCCACCCCACACCCCCACCACACACCCCCACCACACATACACAGCCAAAAACAGAAACAAAAACCATCCCAACACCGACACAAACAAAAAAAAAGAAAAAAAGACAACAGACTGCCAGAGAGCCGCAGCCGTTAGGGGATCACTGGGCGGCACAGACTTGGTGGGCCGAAAAGGCCTGTTTCCGGCTGTATATATATGATATGATGATGATATGATTACTGAATCTTCTAGCCCATGGCTTTTCAAGTACTTATCCAAATCTTGTATGTTATAAGAGGTAGCTGTCTCCACCTCCCCTCAGGCAGTGAGGTGCAGACTTCTCCCATTGGGTAGAATTTTTTTTTTTCTGATCCTCACCAGATCTACTACCCCTCACCTTAAGCCTCTGCCTGCTTGATGTGCACACCTCTGCTGAAGTGAAGTTCCTCACTGTCTATCCTACCTATCGTGATATAATTTTGTAGAACTCAATTGGGTCCCATCTTGGCCACCACCACGGAAAACATACTTGGCCTCTCCTCATTACTGAAATACAGCCTCCTGGTGAATCTCCTTTATACCCGCTCCAATGCACTTGTATCCAGCTGTAGTCTAATGTATTAAATAGTTGTAACCACAACCTGTATGCACTTATTCACTGCCTCTCTCAGTATTCCCTCGGGTGCATTTATTGTCTATGTCCTAGCCTTATTAGACCCCAAAATGCATTACCTCACATAGTTCAGGATTAAATTACTTCAGGTTTTTTTTTTTGCCTGTCTTACCAACTGATCAATACCACTGCAGTTGTAGGCTATCATACTCACTATAAACAATGCCACCAATCATTGTGTCAGTGAACTTGCTGGTTATACCACTTGCATTCACATCCAGTTCACAAATATATATTACAAACAGAGACGGTACCAGCACTGATCCTTGAGATATACCTTTGATCTCAATGGCAAAATAACCACTTGACCATCACCCTGTGTCTCCAGTCAGTGAGCTAGGTGTGGATCCAATTTGTTTTTAATTTCCTTTAAATCGCAGAAAAATGATGAACAATTTACTTAAGACAATGAGTCCAACTTGTCTTGGCCTTGTATTAAAGAATGTGCTCCTCCATGTAAGCAAATAACCTTGTTTGACTTGAAATACTTGCACACTAATATTCTTCTGGGTTTTACGGACTTAGTTTCTCTGCTTCAGATGTCTACCTTTCTTTTTTTTTGCTCCTTATTGTTCACAACTCAAAAGGACAAAGGAGGAATCTTGCAACAATGGCTGTTGATTGCAGCAGCAGACTAATGAACTAAATTTATTTATTACTTATCAATGTGCATGGACATTGTGGGCTGAAGGGCCTGTTCTGCGGTCTACTATTATGCAGGTATGCAGGGAAGCATCAAAGCAAGTGAACTTGCCTCCACATCACCATATACAGTATATCTCTCATTTCCCTTATCCCTAACCAGTCTGAAGAAGAGTCTCAACCCGAAATGTCACCCATTCCTTCTATCCAGAGATGCTGCCTGTCCCGTGAGTTACTCCAGCTTTTTGTGTCTATCTTTGCCTTGATTATCTATTGGCTTAGATTTTTTGTTTGAGTGGTCAGCTGCAAAGCAAAAACATTTACCACTGACCTAAAGGATTTTGCCAACAGGTTTGTGGATCTCTTTGGCATGACCACCCCTTTAACTGAAGTCAGTGGTGGTCGGGTCTTAATTCAGAGGAAATTCCAGACATCCAGTAGCTGTAATGTCATTAACCCATCCAGGCAGCTAATCACATTTTTGACGAAAATCTCAACAGCAAATAGGGAAGAAAATAAAGTATTTAAAAGTTTTCAGTTTGTGTGTTCAACATTGCATAGTATAAATAACGACTGAACATTCACATATTTGTTTTAATTTCCACCTTAATTTTAACAAAATGATTAAAAAATAATAATTTGTGGTTGAACTAGTATAAAATTTGTACTTTAGGCCCCAAGTTTCCAAAGCAGCAGATGATTTTAAAATTCAAAAAATAGCATTTCAAAGATGTTTTACAGTAGATTAGTTTGTCATTAACTGAAACAGTTTTCATTTAAAATTGTTTGCATTCATCTTAATGATGTAGAGTGCAGAGTAGTGTGGTTTATAGAAGATTGCTGTGTCAATGATGACTCCTCTTGGATTTTAATACTTGGACAATGGTAGCATGGAAGTCTCCAACTTGGTGTCCATTTCATCAATAAATTATTGGAAATGCTGTTAGTTTTGCTGTTATTACAGCAGCAAACCATTGGCCATGTTCCCAAAGTCTCTTTTTGAGCTTAAGTACTTTGCTTTACGAAAACTTTCAAGGTAAGGTAACTTTTCAAAATAATTCTGTGAAGAAATAGCTGGAGGATCTCAAAGTTTGGGTAACATTTTGTATGTGAAATACATTACGAAGAGTCAAACTTTAACAGTATTTTGTGCTACAGACTGGTGAAACAGTCTATTTTCAGTGTTTCAAATTGCAAGTATTCTATTTATTTGCTAGAATGGCTGGAATGTGTTTTGCATTTCAGCCTTTTGCTTTTGCTGTTGGCTCAAAAACAGTGGGCATTTCCAACATGAGGAAAAACTGCTTAGTTGCTGAAATCTTAATCCGCTTATCAGTTCACTTTCCTGCTCGCTTTGGTTAGAGGTTGTGCTTAATGGCTATGATCACTGTTGTCTTAGAGTGGATAAAACCAATTATTAAACACTACAATATCTTAAAATGATATTCTTCAATGTCCTTTGCAGGAGGATCTGATCCATCACATCTTTAGTATGTCAGTGTATCTTACAATCAAGCTTTTGATTTTTATTGCTTTCAGTGTTTTTAATAATGTTACTTTCAGCTCCTCCAAGATTGTCTATAGCTTCCAGCACTGAATTTGATTTGAGAAACAGGTTAGATTCCAGTAGCAGTATTGAATTATTACAAGTGGATCAAGCATGTTATTTTACACTTGTTCATAGACATCTTTTGCAATATTTTTGCTTTCCTTTTCATCTGGTAAATATGGCACAGACTTTAATCGAGTACTCCTTGGTAGTTTTAATCCTTGGAAGAGTAATTTAACATGTCCTCTGTTGATCAAGTGTACAGGAATAAATCAATCTTGAATATATTAATCTTTAGAACGACCTTCCTATTGAATTTCACAGCTTTTATGATAACCCAATGACCAGATCTGTCATGGTAACTGATGGGACAGCTGTACTAGTGCCAATTGGCAGTTAAAATGTAGCTTAAGTATCCTGAATGATGAGACTATAGTTCCAGTCTCTGTCCAATTATATGTCTTATTTCGTTAACCCATTTTTCATATGGTTTTATAGGAATTGTGCAACAAGTGAACAAGTAGCCTTATAATTGTAGAAGAGTGGTAATACAGGAATTGGAAAAAGAAATGCCTTTGAGAGAATACCGTGTCAGGCTAATTTAACATTCGGCTGAATAAGGATACACTTGATTTTGTAGGCAAAAACATTTTACAGTGTTAAATTCAGATAATGAAAATAATTATATTGAAAATCATTGAAACATCAAATAGTGAAAGTTTTGGATAGAGTGAATGTGGAGTGGATGTTTCCACTATTAGGAGAGTCTAAGACTAGGGGTTATAGCCTCAGAATTAAAGGACATTCCTTTAAGACGGAGATGAGGAGGAATGCCTTTAGTCAGAGGGTGATGAATCTGTGGAATTCTTTGCCACAGACGGCTGTGGAGGCTGTCAATGGATATTTGTAAGACAGGGATAGATAGATTCCTGTGTAGGAAGAGACTGCAGATGCTGGTTTAAACCGAAGATACACTCAAAATGCTTGGCTAACTCAGTATCTCTGGAGAGAAGAAATGGGTGATGTTTTGGGTCGAGACCCTTAGATTCTTGATTAGTACGGATGGCAATGGGGAGAAGGCAGGAGAATGGGGTTAGGAGGGGGAGATAGATCAGCCATGATTGAATGGCAGAGTAGACTTGATGGGTCAAATGGCCTAATGCTGCTCTGATCACATGATCTTATAAATTATATTAGATCTCAATTTTAGCTTAACTGTAAAATGTATAATAACAGATTTTTGATATTGGGTTTCCTTTATATTTGATGTTTTCCACACCATTCTGAATGTTAGTTACCTAACGTGCTAGGTGTGGTGTTAATATTTACAGGGTGTAAACATATAGTCAGAGAACCATACAGCACTGAAACTGACCTTTGGGTCCACTGCATCCATGTCCTTGATCAGTTACCCATCTCATTGATCAGCACTTGTTCGATAATCTATGCCGAGGCAATTTAAATGATTGTTTAGACACTTCGTAAATGTGGTGGGAGTGTCTGGTCTGCCACGCACTTGGGATTTCAGATTCCAGCCAGATACTGGATGAAAACATGTTTCCTCAGATCCTCAAGTGCTTAGAAATATTACTTGACAAAGAAAGTTAGAGGTGGAACAGTTGTTGTTTCTGGTGTGCCCCATTAATGTGGAGGGTGCATAATTTGTCTCTGAATGCAGTTGCAGTAACTTAACAACACATAGAAAATCTAAACTTTTCAACACTGCTTCAACCCTTGGCCATCTGTCAGGAGTGGGTTTTCATAGCTTGGACAAAAAATAACTCCAAAGTATGAATGTTGAAGGCATTATTGTTAAAAGAGCAGGAGTGATTTGAAGTTGAATGTTGACATGCCATTTATTAGGGGGAAATCCTTCCCATGACATCTTATTTAGGTATCCTTTGCTATTGGAACAATATGGTTATGGAAATCAAACTTCCCCAAATCAAAGTTCCATGAGTTGCAACAGCAACTCCACTCCAAATGGGTTCTATCATCAAACCCTTCTCCTGAGTCAAGCACAAAATATCTGCAGCACTTCGCCATTGGACCCACTTTTAAAAGTGGCTTTGAGGAGCAACGGTTTAGTCCTCATTCCCCTTGTCTACCTTGGTGCAGTTTGCCTCTTGGGTTTCGTGCATACAAGAGTGTATGTTGTGATTGTGGGAAAATAGCAACAGGATTTCCATGTTTTAGTAGCCTCGAAATGTAAATAATTCTTGCAGTTATAAGTATTAATTATTTTGCAATTTGAAGGATTCACCCCTTTTTTGCATCAACCTTTTACTTAATCTTCAAACAATTAAGAATATCATTGTATCATGTCTAATAGATGCAACTTTACATATGCAACTTTACATGTGCAATTGACCCTGGAAACACGTCTATTGAGCCAATTGACTCCAGGTTGCTTTAAGTATCACAAATGATTGAAATCTCAAGGCTGTGTAATGGATGTTGCTATTGCCATGTGTGGTCTGGAAGTTAATAGCAAAATCAGCAGGGAAAATGCACCCATGCGGTGGAATGTTATCATGGAGTCAATAATTGTGGTTTGGTGTCATATTGAGCTAAATAACATTCTCGATACATTTTGTCTTTCACTGTATGCTCAGTAGATTGATTTCAAGTTTCCTACCAAAGGCAACAGATTGGGAAATATTTAGCTTGTGTTCAAATAAATGCCCTGCTGGCATGATCAATTCTTCCAGAGGCACCTGCTGTGGGTGCTGCTTATAATGGCCCAGATTCCCTTTGTTCTATTCTCTATGATCCTTCCGCGCTTGCTGCTGCTCCTCTGACTAGACGGAAAAACGGCTCTGCTTGCCTGTTAGCTAAGTCTTACGGCAAGCTTTAGATAGAAGTGAAAGAGGAGACCCACCCTAGTGAATGCTGGGGAGTGCCTCTAAGACGCAGTGCAGCCAAGAAAATCTTATTTTGAGGCGTCCTGTTGTACTGCTCCTTTTAATGCTTTTTGCTTTCATCATTGCAGCATCTGCAATTGCTGGTGAAGGTCCTGGAATGAGAAGTGATGTTGAAAAAGGCCTAGCTGACCTCTATAACGACCTATCTATTAGGGTTTCTTGTAAATTTAAAAAAATAGGCAAGGCTGTCATACAGTGTAGTACTGTACACTTACAAACTGGTACTCAAATGGCACCAAAAACTAGAAACTCTGTATAACGTCTCGGTGTACTACTGCTATACACTTGTACTGTATATGAGATGTTTATCTAAGATGTAAGTGCTTATGTATATGAAAACCTACTGAACTGTACACAAAAATGAATTTCACTGCACCTCGGTACATGCGACAAATAAAGTACCATTGAAGGAGTTGCTTGTACTGCCAGCGTATCCTGATAGCCTCTGAGGAAATTCCTGTCTTGGTCAATCAAAACCTTAACAGGAACAGCTTTAGGTTCTGAAGAGAAACTGGAGGCACAGTGCAAGTACACTGTATGACCCTTAAAGGAAAGTGCAGCATGCACTTTCTCCTGAAACAAACCAGAATGTGATTGGGCACAAATGAGGTATGATGGAAGGACCCTGAAGCCACCACATTGTGTGACAGTGATCTTCATCTCAACTTGCAGAATTACCTGTAATTGTGGCTGCCGAAGGTCGCAGGTCTTTGTGATGGTGGCCTTTGTGAACTTGAACCTTGCTGGGAATGCTTGACCATGTAGGCACAATCACTCTGGGCAGTAAGTGGTTGAATTTCTGGAATTTTTTGTCTTTTAGTTTCATTCCAGGAGAAAATATTTATTTCTCATTTTATTCGTGTAACACTGAAATGAGCAGTATTTCATGATTTGTGATTCTAGACCCATTCCCCTTCATCTCTATCACAGTTTATTATCTATTGAAGATCATTGGAAGGCCTGGAGCAGAGGTATACTATTTGTGTGGACTGTGAACACACTATGCCAAAGCACTGCAAACATAGGAATAGAAATTTAGAATGTTGGATCAAAAATATTGGAACCAGAGAGCATCTTTATAAAGATGAATTTTCCAAGCTATTTAAGGATGCACTGAGATGCAGGATATGATTAAGGCAAGCATCAAATAAAATGCAGGGAATACTCAGCTGGTCAGGCAGTATTCTGTCGAGAGAGAAACAGAGTTATCATCTCAGTTCACACATGTGTGGTAGTAATGATCCAGCAAAGTTCATGTGAAGACACTAGAGACTGCAGATGTTGGAACCTTGAGGGGAAAAAGCAAACTGCTGGTGGAATTCAGCAGGTCATGCAGCATCTGTGGGATTGGGGTGTGGAGGGAATAGACGGGCAACGTTTCAGGTTGGGATCCTTATGCACTTATGCTTTTGGGGGCTTACTTTGTGTCACTATTTTGCTTTTCAACAGATGCTGTTTTGGTTGATCTCTAAGGACTGTGTTTGTAGATGTGCACTCATCAAATCAAAAGAATATAAATAAAACTTCCAGAAGGACGAAACTCAACCTCTACCTTTCTTGTATATTAAGGTATGACATGAGCCTATCCACAATTTTTAAGACATCGGTTGCTCTGCTCTTTTCAGATTCTGCACATGTGAAAAGTTGTTTGTATTGAACTGGTGGCCTATAGTTTCATTTTAAATTATTAGACCAGCAATAAGTAACTGGATAGCTTACAAAGAGGTTTATAGGCTCAGAAAAGATGTAGGGCATTTTTAAAAACATTTGGTTTGATATTGGACATCCAACTGCTTAAATTGTGATGTTTACAAGAGGCGTTTGTGGCATCAGGAATTGCATTGGATATGATCTGCTTAGAAATGGTCATAGTTTGAAAAAGAGTACAGATGATGTGAGCGGATCCATTTATTTTTCTAGGCACATCGTACGTTGAGAGGAATCTGGTGTCTCCTGCCTTGGCTAGTCTTGGTTGATTCAGGGTGATGCACAGCTCTGTTATGCTGGGTGGTAAAATTTGAATTTAGCACATCAGTCAAATGAAGTGAAGTTTGACCTCCATCAGAGATTCACTAAAGCTTGTGAAGCTGAAATCTTGAGCATTCAGCGGCGACTTGATTTATTGGGTGATATATATATTCAAAGCACAGGCATGCCCACTTTGCACTAGCCACTGCGTATTAAAATGTGGGAGCAAGATTTGTCTTCTTTTCCTAGCTTGGGGCTATTAAGATCCATTGCAGTCTTGTATCTGGATATCATAGTCTAACTAATACAAAAGAGTTGGAGATTCATATTTGAATCATCTAGCCTTTGAGGGGTGACTTTTTGTTTAATAAATAGTTTTATTCTGGATTGAATATTGCTGCATTAAGCGATGCTAATATTCTATAGCGGATGAAGTGCAGATATCGAATATCACTTTTAGTGCTAAAATGCTTTTGCAAATGTTAAGGATTTAACTTTTTTTGCATTTTTTTATTTTTATTTTTTTATTTATTTATTTATTTTTTTTTGGAGTTTAAGATAATTTTTTTATTGGAGATAGGTACATAACTTACAGTCATACATTTTTAAATTGATAATATTGTCAATTATTATTATATTGTCTCCAATACCTTTTGCCCCTTTTTTTTTTAAAACTAGATAGAACTAAAGAAATAGATGAAGTAAAGAAAGAAAAGAGAGAGAAGAAAAATAAAAACAAAAACAAAAACAAATTATAAAGATAAGGAAAAAGTTAGTTAAAGAAGAATGGAGAAATTTATTAAAATAACAAAAACTTCCTTCGAGATATATTTGATTGTAAAATCTTCTCACTGCAACTGAGAATTCATCACGAAAAATCAAGACTTTCTTTTCTCTGAAGTAACTTGGTGCCCTTACTTTGCCACAGTGATAGATTTGCCCATGCTTTACTGGTTTTATATTCAGTACCTTGCAGTGTTTAGTGTGGTTTGTTCTGGTTAATTGTAAAATTTCAACTGAAGGACCAGAAATGGAAAGAGTCCTTGACCTTGCACAGGTGCTACTTGCCCTGTGAGCTTGTCCTGCATTTTCTGTTTTTGTTTAAGTTTTCTAGCTTCCTGTTTCTTTTTTAAACTTTACATAAATATTGCATGTGTTGCTTAAAGAGCCGAGGTGTCCAGTAACAGAATGAAAAGATACGGACACATTAACAAAGTTAATGTGTTGAATGTTGGCACTTCCTCGTCTGTCAATGATGGCAAAGTATTTCTTGAACTGGCATACTGATTTGCCAGAAGAACTGGCAGTGAGTTTTGGAAAGACCAAAGCTGAATAGTTCAGTTATTCATTGGAGACCCAGAACTTTATCTAAACCATCATGTCAATTGCAGCTTTATTATATTGTTTTAATAATTCTCAGATTAAAATAAATACCTGCCCATATCTATTTTGAGATTTTTTTTAAGAGCCCATGTTTGTTTGATAAAGTATTTTATGATCTATTAGTAACTGCTGCTCACTCAAACTCTCGTGGGTCTGGATATCAGCTTGGTAAAATATGGATAAATAAAGATTCCTTTGTGAATCTTCTGCATTTTCTTGCTGCTCCAAAAGACCATCTGTTTCTCATTTAAAAAAAAACGTTTGCAGGTCATTTATCCACTATGAATAAAATAACATCTTCCGGATCTGTCCTCATTCTCATCTCCTCTCGCCACCCCCTCCTCAATGTAATTTCTATTTAGAAGGAAGTCATGACTGTCTTGTGTTTAACTTTTAGTTATTTTGAAATATAGGAACACTATTATAACTTGCCACTTATTGTACATACTTGTGTATTTGTTATTCTGTCTGTGTTTGTATCAAGGGTTGATTTTGTTTGTATGTTTTACTTAGAAACCCATCGTGCTTTTTTCGAGAAGCTGACTGATTTAGATTATCAATATTTTTTATTTAGAAACTAGTCATTAATTTAGCATGAATAGCAATTTCAATTACTTTACAAAGGACTTGTGCATTTTATATTGTAGACAACACATTTATGTCCTTGTAATATCAGTACAATTTTTTACAGGATAAGGGCTTCCCTACTGATTTTCATCGAAAGCAGTGTCAGGATAAAGCAGGCTGCAAAATTTGGCAGCACACTGCCTGTTGTTTGGGTGCTTCTGGTGTCACTTTACTTCCAATTTGGCATGGAGTGCACATTTGTAGGATGAGTTGTGCCGCCCCCAACTTGGAAAGGGTGCTGGCACATGCTGTGCTCTCAATAGTAATGGCAATCAACTTGTATTCCCATAGAATCTCTTAATTGAGGGATTAAAACAAAGCACTCTTACGGCACTTCAAGTTCATTCTCGTACAAAATTCAGCTCTAGCTGTCTCTACCTCCTGCTGAGTCGGCTCAGAGAGTTTTCTGCTTCTGTGAGGGGAAAGGAGAACTGTCCGTCTTGACCACAAAATTCATTGCTGCACCAGAAGATTTTGGGTACAACCTGTTGCCACCGTTGTGCCACCCCTCTGAGCAAGCTGCAACATTACCTGAAATAGCTTCCAAAACTAGGAGCTAGATTGCACTTTTCTTTTAAGTAGTCAGCTAGCTTTAAGCACACGAGGTGGGGCTAGTATCTGTACCTCATGGGATCATAACACTGGCAGTGTCGAAAATGGTGCCTTCTTGTCCTATTTACAAAAAGCAGAGCAAATCCAATCTGACTAATGACTGCCTGATCAATTTACTCTCAATCATTGGCAAAGTGATCAATGGTGCTATCAAGTGGCTATTACTTATTTTCTTGCAAATGCCCAGTTTGGGCTTCACCAGGATCGCTCATTGCAGCCTCGGTGTAAACATAGGTCCAGGAGCTGAATTTTAAAGTTGAAATTAATGATGCCCTTGACATCAAGGCAGGATTTGACCAAGTACGACATCAAAGCATCTTAGTAGAATTTTGGTCTGTGAGCTTCAACGGGAACTTCAATGCTAAGGAAGATGGTTATCAAGAGATGAGTCAATTAGCCCCCAAGCACCATAATAGGAACAGCTCAAAGCAGTGCCTTAGGCCCAACTGCCTTCAGCATCTTCACCAATGACCTTCCTCCCATCCTGAAGTTGGAAGTAGGAATGTTTACTAATAATTAGAAATGGTAATTAACATTATGCAACTCCTCCTCAGTAAATGAAGCAGTCCACGCTTGCATTTGCAAGATCTAAACCACATTCAGGCATGGTTTGATATATGGAAAAGAATATTTGCATCACAAAATTCCCAGGCAACGACCATCTCTAATGAAAGAAAGCTTAACCATTCAATGCCATTACTACTGCTGGGTCGCACAGTCTCAATATCTTGAGGTTACCATTGACCAGAAATTCAGCTGGACCAGTTGTGAGTTCTGTGGCTACGAGAGCAAGTTAGAAGTTAGGTGTTGTGCAACAACTCATTTTGTGACATTCCTATGTTTTTTCACTGTCTTTTAAGCACAAGTTAGGGGCCCGATGGACTACTTTCCACCTGACTGGATGACTAGAGTGCCGACAACATTCAAGAAGCTCGATGCCATCAGGCACAAAGCAGCCCACTTGATTGACACCCCACCAACCATACTTTACATCCATTCCCTCCACCAACAGCCTACAATGGCTACATGGTGTATCACCTGCAAAATACACATTCAGGTGGCACAACAGTGCTCCCAAATCCACAAACTACACCGACAAGGAAAGCAGCAGGATTAGAAACTCCATCTTCTGCAAGTTCCTCTCCATGTCACACACCATCATGACTTCATTCTTCTTCATTGCTGGGTATTAAACCTTGAACTCCCTGGTCTAAGAGCACCTTGACCAGAGAGACGGCAGCAGTTCAAGGGGACAGCTCATCAGCAATGTTACTGAGGGCAATTAGGGATGATTAATGCTGGTCTTGAAGTGATAATCAGATCACAAAACTAAATTGGGGTGGGGAGGATGAGAGATGCCTTGTGTTGTGGTTTATAGCAACCAAACTGCAATACAGTTTCATGCATGGTGTATGATATTAAATGGGTCAATTGTACTTCATGATGTTAACATTTATTATCCACCACTATTCAGTTTAGTCTGGTTGTAAAACAGTGGCTTCAAAGTTCATTGTTGATGAAACATGTTAAAACACCATCCATCTCACTTAGAAATATAGAAACATAGAAAATAGGTGCAGGAGTAGGCCATTCGGCCCTTCGAGCCTGCACCGCCATTCAATATGATCATGGCTGATCATTCAGCTCAGTAGCCTGTACCTGCCTTCTCTCCATACCCCCTGATCCCTTTAGCAAAAAGGGCCACATCTAACTCCCTCTTAAATATAGCCAATGAACTGGCCTCAACTACCTTCTGTGGCAGAGAATTCCACAGACTCACCACTCTCTGTGTGAAAAAATGTTTTCTCATCTCGGTCCTAAAAGACTTCCCCCTTATCCTTAAGCTGTGACCCCTGGTTCTGGACTCCCCCAACATCGGGAACAATCTTCCCGCATCTAGCCTCTCCAACCCCTTAAGAATTTTATATGTTTCTATAAGATCCCCCCTCAGTCTTCTAAATTCCAGCGAGTACAAGCCCAGTCTATCTAGTCTTTCCTCATATGTAAGTCCCGCCATCCCAGGGATCAATCTGGTGAACCTTCTCTGTACTCCCTCTAAGGCAAGAACGTCTTTCCTAAGGTTAGGAGACCAAAACTGCACACAGTACTCCAGGTGCGGTCTCACCAAGGCCCTGTACAACTGCAGCAGAACCTCCCTGCTCCTAAACTCAAATCCTCTTGCTATGAATGCCAACATACCATTCGCTTTCTTCACTGCCTGCTGCACCTGCATGCTTGCTTTCAATGACTGGTGCACCATGACACCCAGGTCACGTTGCATCTCCCCTTCTCCCAATCGGTCACCATTCAGGTAATACTCTGCTTTCCTGTTCTTGCCGCCAAAGTGGATAACCTCACATTTATCCACATTATATTGCATCTGCCATGCATTTGCCCACTCGCCTAATCTATCCAAGTAACTCTGCAGCCTCCTAGCATCCTCCTCGCAGCTAACACTGCCACCCAGCTTCGTGTCATCCGCAAACTTAGAGATGTTGCATTCAATTCCCTTCTCCAAATCATTAATATACACTGTAAATAACTGGGGTCCCAGCACTGAGCCTTGCGGTACCCCACTAGTCACTGCCTGCCATTCCGAAAAGGACCCGTTTATTCCTACTCTTTGCTTCCTGTCCGCCAACCAATCTTCTATCCACCTCAACACTGAACCCTCAATACCGTGTGCTTTAAGTTTGTACACCAATCTCCTATGTGGGACCTTGTCGAAGGCCTTCTGAAAGTCCAGATATAACACATCGACTGGTTCTCCCTTATCCACTCTACTAGTTACATCCTCGAAAAATTCTATAAGATTCGTCAGACATGATTTGCCTTTGGTAAATCCATGCTGACTTTGTCCGATGATTTCACCACTTTCCAAATGTAATGCTATCACATCTTTAATAACTGACTCTAGCGTTTTCTCCACTACCGATGTTAGGCTAACTGGTCTATAATTCCCCGTTTTCTCTCTCCCTCCCTTTTTAAAAAGTGGGGTTACATTAGCTACCCTCCAGTCCTCAGGAACTACTCCAGAATCTAAAGAGTTTTGAAAAATTATCACTAATGCATCCACTATTTCTGAGGCTACTTCCTTAAGCACTCTGGGATGCAGCCTATCTGGCTCTGGGGATTTATCTGCCTTTAATCCGTTTAATTTACCTAACACCACTTCCCGACTAACCTGGATTTCCCTCAGTTCCTCCATCTCATTAGACCCCCGGCCCCCCGCTATTTCCGGCAGACGGTTTATGTCTTCCTTAGTGAAGACAGAACCAAAGTATTTGTTCAATTGGTCTGCCATCTCCTTGTTCCCTATGATCAATTCACCTGTTTCCGACTGCAAGGGACCTACATTTGCCTTAACTAATCTTTTTCTCTTGACATATCTATAAAAGCTTTGGCAGAATTTTAAGTTCCTTGCAAGTTTTCCCTCATAATCTATTTTCCCTTTCCTAATTAAGCCCTTTGTCCTCCTCTGCTGGACTCTGAATTTCTCCCAGTCCTCTGGTATGCTACTTTTTCTGGCTAATCTGTATGCTTCATCTTTTGTTTTAATACTATCCTTGATTTCCCTTGTTAGCCACGGATGCACTACCTTTCCTGGTTTGTTCTTTTGCCAAACTGGGATGAACACTTGTTGTAGTTCATCCATGCGACCTTTAAATGCCTTCCACTTGTCTGGAGTGGCTTCCTACGCCAGTAAACTTTAATGTAATTAAAGTATGATTGGAACTGATTTGAAGATATTTTGTTTCTGATTGATCCTGGGTGTTTGATGTGTGCAAGCATGATCTGAATCATGTCTTGGTGCATCCTGATGCTGGCATAGAGTGGAGTAAAACTTCCTGGAGAAAAAAAATCTTGCAACGTAGTGGCTTTAGGATTTGGCTTGAGAAGCTGTGAAGCTTCTCAAGTTTGCGGATGACATAACCCTGATTGTACTGAACCAGGATGGGGAGGAATCTGCCTACAGACAGGAGGTGACACAGCTGGCGTCCTGGTGCCATCGCAACAACCTGGAGCTCAATACTCTTAAGACAGTGGAATTGTTTGTACACTTTAGGAGAGCTCCCCCTCCCCTCCCCCCACTCACCATCAACAACACCACAGTCACATCTGTGGAGTCATTTAAGTTCCTGGGAACCATCATCTCCAAGGGCCTTAAATTGGGGGGCCACCGTAGACTCCACAGTCAAAAAGGCCCAACAGAGGAAGTACTTCCTGCGGCAGGTGAGGAAACACAATCTGCCACAGGCAATGATGGTCCAATTCTATACTGCCATCGTAAAGTCTGTCCTCACCTTCTCCATCATGGTCTGGTTTGGCTCAGCCACCAAGCATGACATCTGGAGGCTACAATCGTTCGATCAGCTGAGAAGGTTGTTGGCTGCAACCTTCCCCCCCCATTGATGAACTGTACACTGCAAGGGTCAGGAAGCGAGCGGGTACGATCATTTCACTCACATATTTAAACCGTAATGTTGTATTCTTAATGTTTTAATTGTTTTATGCTTTATTCTTAATTGTTTATGTTCGTGTTGTTACTCATGAGCAGAGCACCAAGGCACCTTCCTTGTATGTGTACATACTTGGCAAATAAACTTATTCATTCATTCATTCATTCATTCACACCCTTTTTATTTCATTAGCAAGCAGAAGCTGTAAGCATATGGCTAGGTGTAATCTTTATTGTACCAATACAAACAAGCCAGGGGTCAACCATGTTTTAATGAGTGCTGAAATCTCTGTCTGGAGAAGCACTGTGTGTCTAAACGTAAGATGCCATCAAGTGAAACTGAACATGGGACTGCAAGCTCCATTCAGTGAACTGCTCTGAGCGATCACGTAACCAATGAATCCAATCAAAGCTCTGCAATCATGTCGAAAATAGTTGTGAATGCTAACGAAAAATTATACAGCAACGTGAGAAGATGACTCCAAGTGCATTCCCACCCTCAATGGTGGCAGGGGACTGCACGTGAGTGCTTAAGACATGTTTGAAGTATTCACAATAGTATTCCATCAGATGTACTGAGTGAACGATCCATCTTGGCTTGCTACAGAGATCTCCACGATCACAGAACCAGTCTTCAGCAATTTGATTAACTCCACGTGGTAGCAAAGTGTACAGATGCTCCCCGACTTAAGATGCTTCGACTTGCAATTATTTGACTTTGCAATGGTGCAAACGGCAGCGACCCGTAGCGAGCTACCGCCCACGTGATCAGGTGTATTAAATGCATTTTGACACGATATTTTCAGTTTCCGATAGGTTTCTCGGAACGTTGAGGAGCACCTGTAGTTCAGATTTCTGGCTACTCAACAGTTCAGCTGTGGTAATGAGAATATGTGCTCCAGAACGAGGCACACCTTCACTGAAGTTTGCCCAGCACTGGTCTTCACCTGACGACACAGAACATTTCTCAGGCAAATCTTGTTTGGGATAAATTCCTGCCCGTCGGTCTACTCCAATCATTAACAAATGTCGTGGCAAGCTTTGTCATTGGTACTATCAAGTAACATTTAAAGAACTTGCTCACCAATTCACAGTTTGGTTTTGCCAGAACCATTTGGTTCCAGGACCATTTGGTTCCAGAGCCTGCCATAATCTTGGTTCAAATAGGAATCGGAGCTGAAGGCAGTGACTGCCTTTGATCTCCAGCCTATGTTTGACTGACTGTGACACCAAAGAGCTTGTTAAAATTGAAATTACAGTGAATCGAGGGCAAAGAACTGCAATGGTTGGAGCCATATCTCGTACAAAAGAAGATGGCTACGATCATCCAAGCTTCAAAACGTCTGAAGAAGTTGCCCCTCTTGGACAACACTATGAGGTGACCTTTCTGTGAAGAACAGTAGTGAATCAAGAAGGTGATTTTCCCTGAAGAGATTAGGAATGGACAATACATGCTGGTCTTTGCAGTGGCATCCAGTTTCTGAAATATGTTTTTTTTTCACTGCTGATCTGCAATGTGAACGGACGATAAATTGACTTTGTGTAACTAAGTGCCAATGGAAGAACCTTTTCCTGAAACTAATCTGTTCTGATTCAACTGTTACTGCCTGGCCTGCTCAGTATTTACAGCCTTTTCTTCGTTCACTTTAAACCTTGAGTTAATTTGGAGCAGGGAGGGGGCTTCATTTGTGCAAGTGCATACCTGACTCGTGAAGCACTGAATGCTTGTGTGGGCATGCTTACAAATCCAAAACGCTGGTGGAAACCAATGTAAGCAGCTTTATATTCTGGTTGGTATGAATGTGGTGGTGTTGAATGCAGCTCACTCGCACATTGGTCAGGCGTGTATTAGACATCCCTAGTTGCTCTAGGCATTGAGTTGTAATTATTCCTGAAAGTTAGTTCTAATTCTGATTGCTTTGAAAGTGCTTATGTAATTTGATGCAACATCTTGAGACAATGGATGCATTTAAACAAAATCCAATTTTGTTTTGGAGGAAAAGACCAAATGTTGGAGGCATACAGCGGATCAAGTAGCATCTGTGGAGAGAATGGATAGGCGACATTTTGGGTTGGGACCTTTCAGACTGATTGTGCTGACCTGAAATGTTGTCTGTCCATTCCCTCCAGAGATACAGTTCCTTATGTCTCCATTTTTTTAAAATCAGAAAGCAGGGTTTTTCCCCCCATTTTCTCATTGATGGGAACAGAAATTTGCAGTGTGGAATATAATTGCTACTAATTGTATTGATAGCTGTCACTGGGCTTCAGGGTTTATCCATTGAGTATTGTCAAGGCAGAAGTGGCCACTGTAAATTTCCCCGGTGTGGGACGAATAAAGGAATTTATTATTATTATTATTATTGTTTGCTCGTGTCAAGATACCACAAAGAGCAATAACAATGAAACATCACATTGGTGTGGTGTGAAGAATCATTGGCCAGGTTACGAGAAAGATGATGGAGAATCAAGAGGTGTTGGAGTGGCTTGTTTGTCAGTGTACAAATGGAAGTTTTCTCTTGTTTTCAGGTGATTTTGTCAAGAGCATATAGATAATGAGCTAAAAGACTTAAAGGTAGACATTTTGGGTAATGGTGTAGGATTGGAAAGATATATTATTGTTGAACACTTCAGAGGTATGCACTTAAATAAGTGAAAACATTGTGCATTGGAAATATACCAGTTGGACTAGATTGGAGAAAGTAAATTGAAAAAGGACACAAATGTTTGACTCTTTATTTAATCTTGTTTGAGTATTGTGGGCCCATTCCTGTACTGTTCTATGACTATGTAAATAATTTTAGGGGATACCATCTGAACAGAGGCACACAAGTTTTCAAAAGGATGTACCAAGGATGTGCATTGTACTGACAACATGTTTGGAGTAATATACTGATAACGGTGAGAAAAGAAGATAGCAAATTCTTTGAGAAACTGATTGGAGTTAAAAGTATAAGATTTAAGGACACTTTTTCCGAATGATTAGAAGGGAGATGTGTGTCCTACAAAATGTGTTGTTCTGTTACTATTTCTGTTTTTATTAGTTGCTGGAATAATACAAATCAGAATAGGGGCATACTTACATTTCTGAGAACCAAAACAAGCTTGGTTGGCACAGTGGCGCAGCGGTAGAGTTGCTGACTTCAGAGGCACTGTTTGCTCCTGACCACAGGTGCTGTCTGTACGGAGTTTGTTCGGTCTCATGGGTTTTCTCTGAATGCTCCGATGTCCTTCCACAAAACCAAAGATGAGCAGATTTGTAGGTTAATTGACTTTGGTAAAATTGTAAAGTTGTCCCTTGTGTGTAGGATAGTGTTAATGTACGGGTGATCACTGGCAAACTTGGGCCGAAGGTCCTATTTCTGCGCAATATTTCTAAAGTCTAAAGTTATAAGGTGATATTAATAACATGATGGGAAGGACAAAAGGACTGTTAATGGTTGGGGAAAAAAAGAAATAAACGTTGTATTTAGATTAACTAACATGCTTGGGCTAGTAAGCTGGAGAAACATTTCACATTAAAGCACCAGCAAAATTGGTGATTACAGCAGAGATGGGAAAGGTTTGAGTGTGTGATTGAAGTACAGACTGAGGAACAAGGGATGCACATGGTATTGTGGTTACTATTTGGACAGAGGGTACACAGCACTTGACATCTAAATGTTTGAATGATTTGAGCAGTCAATTTTAATGCTTTTCACTTCTGCACAATCGGGTTACTATATTTTTCTTGAAGTGTTGGAGTAACTGAAAACAAAAATAAATCCAGAGTTTCCTGTTTAAAA
Organism: Rhinoraja longicauda; assembly: GCF_053455715.1. Classification (NCBI taxonomy): domain Eukaryota; kingdom Metazoa; phylum Chordata; class Chondrichthyes; order Rajiformes; family Arhynchobatidae; genus Rhinoraja; species Rhinoraja longicauda. Next base: position 6,232,362 of record NC_135958.1, on the reverse strand, counting down.
ACTCTGCATGAGGGTATGTCTTGTGAACCTCTACAGACTTCAATTTATCACGAGCGATTAGGAATGGGATGGTTCATTGGATTCATACAAGAACGGTTGATGTGTTGCATGCATATGTTATTCTTCTACAAGTATTGATTTGCATGTAATGTGTTGATGCTTTGCATACAATAATTTTCGAGTGAAATGCACAGATTTTTTGGATAGACGTGCATTTGTAGAATCCAACTTGTTAAAAACCTAGTTATTCTGAATATTTAGTCTTGGAGGTGGAATGTACAAGCAACTACTTGTGTGTTGTCAGTCCATAGATCTGTCTTCCTCCTCTGCCTGTCTGCAATTTCTTTACAATCTGCCTACACCCAAAGGGCATTGTCTGTCAAATTGTGTTGAACCAGAGTTCCATTGTTCCATTTGGGTCACATGAGCAATGCAGCAGCTTTTATGATGATTGACAATAGGCCACAAATGTCGAGGTTAATTAAATTAAATTTTTCATTTTATCCCCCCAATTTAAATTAGCCATTTCTTCAGAACGAAAGATAATGGTGGTATATGTCCATTTGACTTCAAGTCAATTGTTGATGGTCACATTTTCAAGTGAAGAATCCAATTAATACATAACAGGTTGCTTAATTCTCCCTTTCCCTCATAACCATTCCACATTCTCCCTTCTGTCATAGATAGGTCCTTCACACGCACTTCCTCACTGTCTCGTAGTTCTGCTCACGCTCCCCCTAACCCCAGATGCAACAAGGACAAAGTTCTCCTGGTCCTCACCTTTCATCTACCAGCTTCCACATTCAACACATCATCCTCCGACACTTCTGTCACCCCACGTGATCCCACCACTAATCACATTTTCCTATCTCCACTCCATTCCGTCTTCCCTTTCCACACAAACCATCCCCTCTCCAGGTACTTTCTCCTGCAACCGCAGGAGATGTAACATCTGCCCTTGTACATCCTCCCTCACCTATATCCACATTCTTCAGAGGTTGTTCGTGTTTTCCAATGTCCTGCACAGATTACGTATTTGTAATTACCTTAATTATTAAAAAAACACAACCTTTGGTTCATTACTGAGGTGCCAGCATTAAAAGGGACTCTGTAGCTTCAAACATATTCGTTTCGCTACTTTGAACACCTGGGTGTTCACAAGTTATAGGAGTAGAATTAGGCTATTCAGCCCATCAAATCTACTCTGCCATTCAATCATTGCTGATCTCTGCCTCCTAATCCCATTTTTCTGGCTTCTCCCCATAATCCTTGGCTTCCATTCTAATCAAGAATTTGTCTATCTCTGCCTTAAAAATAATCCACTGACTTGTTGCCACAGAGAGCTGTGGAAGCCGATTTCCACAGATTAAATACCCTCTGACTAAAGTAGTTCCTCCTCACCTCCTTTTTAAAAGAGTGCCCTTTAATTCTGAGGCTAGGACCTCTGGTCCTAGACTCTCCCACCCGTGGAAACATCCTTTCCACATCTATGTCTTTCATTATTTTGTAAGTTTCAATGAGATACCCCCTCAAATCGAGGCCAAGTGCTATCCAACGCTCATCATATGCTAACCCACTCATTCCTGGAATCATTCTTGTAAACCTCCTCTGGACTTTCTCCTGCGGCCTGACCAGTGCCTTCTTGAGCCTCGGCATTACATCTGCTTTTTGTATTCCAGTCCTCCTGATATAAATGCTAGCATTGAATTTGCCTTCCTTACTACCTTACTATCGTCTTTCTACATCCTCTACATGTTTTATTTCTACACGTAGTCAAGGGCTACAGGCAGTTTGCAGAAGGGTCAACCATAGATACAAGATTAGAACTGCAAGAACACGATGTGGCCAGTTTGACTGCGTTTGCCACTGTGCGACTGTGTGCCGGTCGGTGTGTAATTGTAGGCTCCTCTTGTCCAAAGGTATTCAACAGAGATTTATTTAGTATAATTTCAGAATTTGTTAATTGATGCAGGAAGAGGAAGAGGCTGAGTGGCACCCTATGTAGACAGTAGAAACATTCCTCCCCACGTCCCCCTGAGTGCATTAAAATGAATTTGAAGGGGGTCAGAGGAAGAACATTATCTATTCAGAGAACGGTTCGAATGAAGAAAGCATTGCAGAGTGGATAATTGAGAAAGGTACTCTCACAGGGCATAGTGGTAGAGTTGTTGCCTTGCAGCATCGGAGACCTGGGTTCGATCCCGACTATGGGTGCTGCCTGTTCGGAGTTTGTACGTTCTCCCCGTGACCGCGTGGGCTTTCTCCGAGATCTTCGATTTCCTACCACATTCCAAGGACGTACAGATTTGTAGGTTAATTGGCTTGGTGTGTGTGTGTGTAAATTGTCCCTAATTTCTGCAGGATACTGTTAAAAACACCGGGTGGTGTCACCAGCAATGGCTGCCTCGCCGACAGTCTGTCCTTTCTTCTGTTTTTGTTATTTTAAGTGTGTTAAAAAAAGTATGTTTTAGTGTTCCTTGTTTTTTTAAATGTGGGGGGGGGGGGGGAGTTGGGGAAATCTTTTTCAATCTCTTACCTCGATGGAGATGCGATTCTTTTCTGTATCGTATCTCCGCCCCCACTGCGGCCTAACATTGAGGAGTTAGCGGCTTTTCTTAGAGTCTAGCTTGGTGCTTGATGCCGTGGGCGCGGTGTGGACTTTAACGTTGCGGAGCTTGCGATCCTTTGCCGAAGATCGATTGGAGAGCTCCAACCTGCGGAGTTTAACATTGTGAAGCCCGCGGTCTCTGGTAAGAAGAGGCCAACTCGGGAGCTCCATGCTGTGGAGAGTTTCAACCATCCCGACCCGAGGGCTTCGGACCGTCGGCTGTGGCAACTGCGGATGGTTCAACAGCCCCGACCACGGGTGAACAAAGAGGAAGAGGATTGAACTTTATTACCTTCCATCACAGTGAGGAACGTAGAATCCCCTGTGGTGGATGTTTATGTTAAATTTTATCTTATGTGGCTGGGTCTCTTGTTGCTTTTCACTTAGTATCGCTGTATGGTAACTCAAATTTCACTGTACCTTAATTGGTACATGTGACAATAAATTAATCTTGAAATCTTGAAATTATACAGGGATCGCTGGTCAGCGCGGACTCGGTGGGCCAAAGAGCCTGTTTCCGCGCTGTATCTAAACTATACTAAACTACAGTTAAGTTAGTAGATGCGTACTTGCAATGGTAAGGCGTAGAAGGCTATAGACTTTGCCCTGGTAAATGGTATTAGTCTATTTGGGTACTTAATGGTCAGTATGAACATGGTGGGCCAAAGGGCCTGGGTCTGTTGTATGACTATGACAACGGCCTGACTGATAAAACAGTTAAAATATGCTAAATGTTAAAATGTGGTTGTAATGGTTACTGTTGAATTTGAGGTTATTGAAATTTAAGTATATGAAGCCTCTTTAAACCAATGTCAGTAAAAGTGCTGAGAACGCTGTCAGATTGTCATAAATAGTCAACTGTTTTCGTTAGGGAAGGAAAGCCTGGCATGTCCTTATCATAACTACAGTGCTTCACCAGAGAGAGTGACTGCCTCTGATCTTTACTTTCTGACTGGTGGTATGGAGGCGACCTGATTGGAGCATTGCAATTACATATAGGCCATTGTGTATTTTCCTTCTCTGCAAGGACTGGAGTGCTCGGATTAAGCAGCAGTTGTCAGCCTGGCAAGGGGCATGCACACCCTGTGAAAGAACTATATAAAATGAAGACTTAATCCACATTCTGGGATGATCAATTAATTACCTTGTTTTAAACTGGAAATATATTTCTATTTATGCCAAGTAGTAGTGCAAGTACTCCACTGGCTTTCTGATTCTTATTTATCCCAGTGTTTCTATTTTTTTTAAGAAGTACACAACTGACTGTTTTATGACATCTTCAGCTTTCTTGACACGACAGCAGAGAAGCCTCTTACGTCAGCAGAGTGGAACTGATCCAATTCTGATGTGAAATGTTGGCTGTGGTTCTTGTGTGTGAATACAGGTCTGCTGTGGGGATAAGGGAGTCGGTATTAGTAGTGCAAATTCCAGGCTCTTGCTCAGGCGCCAGTCTCCACGAATCCAAACTAAAACAGTGGTGGTATAAAAGTGACTTTGTGATCTCTGCACCAGACGAAATTCAAAAGCTAACCTGAATCTGCAAACCCCCTCACACAATGAAAACTAAGGCTTTTGGATTCGGCTGGAAACAAGCAGGCAATTTACTTGGAGTGTTATAATATACGAAAATAACTGCAGATGCTGGTACAAATCGAAGGTATTTATTCACAAAATGCTGGAGTAACTCAGCAGGTCAGGCAGCATCTCGGGTGAGAAGGAATGGGTGATGTTTCGGGTCGAGACCCTTCTTCAGACTGATGGAGTGTTAGTTACATGTTTCACCTGAAGTCTGTTCCATGAATTAATCTGATCTGAAAAGGTGCAGTGGAGATCACTGCAAGTGCCAAGTATAGTGGATTGGAATTTGCTGGAGCAGACCAACTCGGTGTTCCTATATGCTGGACTTGTTCCTGCACCCTTCAACTCCAATGTAAATGTTATGTCCATAAACATGCTGGAAGACAAAGAGGATAGATGCACAACAGGATTTTAGTGAAAACAGGACAAAATGTATTTCCTTCCAGATGAGATGCAAGATGTGAAGAACTAATGGGGGTGCTTTGGGTTGATTCAAATATAGTAGGAGAAATAGAGTGAAATAAAGACAGATTGTAATTTTAAAATAGATTTCTAGCATGAAATGTGCAAATGCAACATCCCTGTGGGAAAACACAGAAGAAATTTAGTCAAAGATGCAATATTTGCAAACTGATGAGTAATATATCAGGATATTGCTTACTTGCCACAAATTTATGGACAGTTTACATGTTAACTCTTTTCAATTTGGCTAATTTTATTTAAGTTAATATAAGCCACATTTTGATTGGAATGTTACGTTTTAAAGTGAACCAGACCAAGTGGACCTCTTGGGCCCAAACCTCTCCTGCATTGGTGCAGCACCCTGTCCTCCTCCTCCCCTCCCTTCCCCCCCCCCCCCCTTCCTTCTCCCCCCCCTCCCCCTCCCTTCTCCCCCCTCTCCCTCCCTTCTCCCCCCCTCCCCCCTCCATTCTCCCCCCTCCCCCTCCCTTCTCCCCCCCTCCCCCTCCCTTCTCCCTCCCTTCTCCCCCCTCCCCCTCCCTTCTCCCCCTCCCTTCTCCCCTCCTCCCCCTCCCTTCTCCCCCCTCCCACTCCCCCTCACTTCTCCCCTCTCCCTTCTCCCCCCTCCCCTCTCCTTTCTCCCCCTCCCCTCACCCTTCTCCCCCCCCTCCCTCTCCCTTCTCCCCCCCTCCCCTCTCCCTTCTCCCCCCCTCTCCTCTCCCTCCCTTACCCCTCCCCTACCCCCACCCTCCCTTCCCCTCCCACCCACTCCATCCCCCTCAACCCCTCTTATCCTTCCCCTCCCTCCCTTAATATATAGATGGGAGAATTATTGATTGGACAACCAACCTGAATTTTATTATTTGAATATAACTAGATTGGAACTCATGATTACATTACATCATGATTTGTATAGGAAAATAACTGCAGATGCTGGTACAAATCGAAGGTATTTATTCACAAAATGCTGGAGTAACTCAGCGGGTCAGGCAGCATCTCAGGAGAGAAGGAATGGGTGACGTTTCAGTCTGAAGAAGGGTATCGACCCGAAACGTCACCCATTCCTTCTCTCCTGACCCGCTGAGTTACTCCAGCATTTTGTGAATAAATTGCATCATGATTTATTCTTTTGAATGAATTTTCCCTCTATTTTGTTTAAAGGCATCTTGCTTTTAACTATTTATTTGAAATTACAAAAATTGTAATCCTTGACCTAATTGTCCTTATTTTGTCCAAATACAATTTATTTTCTGGGGGAAAACAAGTAGTTGAAAGCATTGAACAAATACTGAATCTTGGTGAAAGATAACTTGCCTTCCTCTTTCCCTCTTAATCCAAAGCCTGATAATTTTCATAGAAGTTTTTGGATACTTGCTAAGAAACGGGGTTTTACCTCCGACAATGCTAGGAATCCTGGCACAACTATGATGCCATTGACATGGAGTCCAGTGATGGAGCAAACCGACATGCTTGGCTTTCATTTGATAGGTTACATGGCATCATAAGCCCACAGTATCCAGTTAATTAATCTGAAGGCTGGAATATTGGTATCGTGTTTGAAATCTTGAACCTATTTAGTCTGAAGTGTAGAAAGAAAACTGCTTTGTTTTTCTGATCATATGGTAATACCAACTCCTGTGGTCCCTAGGGTATGGAGAACAAGTAATGGAACATTAACTTATATTTTGTAGGTTTATGCCTTCCAAAGGGAGAAAGTAAACTTTAACGTGCTTGTGGTCACTGACAGTAACCTATGCAATTTATTGCCAGCAATAAAAACAAAGTGTCACTATAGTTGAGTTTGAAATGCCTGCCAAACCTACTAAATGCAGTAATTTGTTCTCGGTTGTTGTTGTCCATGATTATCTTAATGGTTGTTCCAAATTGTATAATTTGGCTTCACCTCATGAAATGTGTCCAGAAATGGTATCTCTCTACAGAATTTACCACATTGTTTATAATAGAAGGGCAAACCCAATAAGCCCGAGGGAATTTAATTAAACGGCTGCACTTATGGAGTTTGGTTAATGTTGGGCACTGTTGTGCATCAGTTGAAGGTGGAGTTGAAATGAGCATCATTTGGTGACACTGAAGTGTATTTTAATTGGTGGGATTTTAAACCTGATCTTCCAAGGAGATGTCCCAAAGATCAGATGGGTATCCTTCAGCTCAGAGGGCCTGCCTCCAGCTGACAGAGTAACCTCAGTGCAGCCAACAGAATGATATAAAGGATATATCCAGCACTGAAAATCTGATGAAAGGTCTGTCATCTGAAATTTAACTGTTTCCTTGCCACAGATACTGTCTGATGTGAGTTTCCAACATTTTTTGCTTTTATTCAGATTTCCAACATTGGTTTGACATCGGCATTAATATTAAAAGCATTTGTTCATGTTCAGGTTATTTTAGTTTTCCATGTCTTATGTTAATTTGCACATTTGAACCTAGGCTGTTCCTAATTGAAGCTTCATTTAAAGCAGCAGCTAATGATTTTATTATCATTTGTTTTAAAATAAATTTGGGAAGATTATTTCTGTCCTTGTGGCAATTTATATGTTTAGGTAATTGCCATTGTTTACTGCAAGCTGCTCTAACAAAGTAGATACCCTCTAATGCCCATGTTTATGGATTTGTGTTATCATTTGTGAATGGGCAATTTCAGGAGTGCCTTATCTGGATAAGGCTGATATTATCAATGCAGCCTACGGAAGTTTGAAAAACATTTTTCTGTGCGGATTGTTTATAAGATGATTTATCGTTTTAAATACTAAATTACCTTTGTGCTTTTTTTTAAAGCATGGTGAAAGGAGGCTTTTAATTTGTACAAAGATGCACAGGGTTATTAAATTCAACGGTGAGAATCCAACTACTGAAAGATGATGAGATTTTGCTTTTCTCAGGGAGGATTAAAGTTTAAGTTTAAATTCATCAGGTTGAAGGCTAGGGATCCCTTGACATATTTATTAACCCAGCATGCAATGTATTTTAAAATATATTTATTCGTAGAATAGATGGTTTACATTGCTAAGTACTTTCTTAGGTTGGTGAACCTATTATTTTTCAGCAATCCAGAAAACTAAAAAGTAGAGTTCAGATCTGTGCACATTTTTCCATTTTGGTTGGTTTTAGTTGAGAGAGAGTAATGGACATAATTTGTCTAAGTATGGTGCGAAGGGGAGGGAGAGAAGGTGGGGAGGGAAGTGGTATTGGGTATTAATTTCTGTTGCTTCCCAATTTCAGCCAAGCCAAAAAAAAGTTGGTTATATTTCAGGCACTCAAATCATAAATGGTTTGTGTTAGTTCTACTTTCATTTCTGCACTTTTGCACCTCCCAGCATGGAATATGCTTTTAGTTGCCTTAACTATGACATCTCTCACACAAAGAAATTTAGACTTTCTCAACATCTACTTATTTCTTGTGTTCACACACTGAAGTGGAATTTACATTAAATCAATGGTCAGGCAAATAGACGATGAAGAGTGTTCTCAGAGCCCGAGAGTAGTACAACATGGAAGCAGCCCTTCGACTCGCCTTATCCAAACTGACTAAGATGCCCAGATTATGCCCCCCATTATTTATTTTTTACACACCTGTAGAAGGCCTCAGTCTTCTACACTCCAAAGAATAAAGTCCTAGCCTGCTTGATCTCTCCCTATAATTCAAACCCTTGAATCCTGGCATAGTTTTTGTAAACCTTCTTGGCACTCATTTCAGCTTAATGGCATCTTTCCTCTGGCAAGGTAACGTAAACTGTACACAATGCTACAAGTACGGCCTCACCCCTACAATGTGTCCTTCACTGATGAAGGCCAATGTGCCAAATGGTTTCTTCACCACCTTGTTTCTGGGAAAAATTCTCAAAGCTATTGTCTCTCTGGAAGAAGCATGTTGCCTTGTTAGTTTTAGTTTTAATGATGCAGCATGGAAACGGCCCCTCTCACCCAGAGAGTCTACTCTGACCATCGATGACCCATTCACACTAATTCTGTTTTCCCACTTTTGCATCCACTCCCTGCAGATTAGAGGTAATTTTAAAGAGGCCAATCAATCTATAAACCGGCATGACTTTGGGATGTGTGATGAAACCAGAGCACCCAGAAGAAACCCACATAATCACAGGGAGAACGTGTAAATTCCACGCACAACACTGAGGCAAGGTTCGAACTTGGGTCTCTGGTGCTAAGAGGCGGCGGCTCTACCATCTGCCCGCTGTGCCACCCTTTTACAAGGCAAATTTCTTTTCAATAGACAACAGACGCAGGAGTAGGCCATTCGGCCCTTCGAGCGAGCAACACCATTCAATGTGATCATGGCTGATCAATCTCAATCAGTACCCCGTTCCAGCCTTCTCCCCATACCCACTGACTCCGCTATCCTTAAGAGCTCTTTCTAGCTCTCTCTTGAATGCATTCAGAGAATTGGCCTCCACTGCCTTCTGAGGCAGAGAATTCCACAGATTTACAACTCTCTGACTGAAAAAGTTTTTCCTCATCTCCGTTCTAAATGGCCTACCCCTTATTCTTAAACTTTGGCCCCTGGTTCTGGACTCCCCCAACATTGGGAACATGTTTCCTGCCTCTAACGTGTCCAACCCCTTAATAATCATGTTTTGATAAGATCCCCTCTCATCCTTCTAAATTCCAGTGTATACAAGCCTAGTCGCTCCAGTCTTTCAACATATGACAGTCCCGCCCTTCCGGGAATTAATCTAGTAAACCTAGGCTGCACGCCCTCAATAGCAAGAATATCCTTCCTCAAATTTGGAGACCAAAACTGCACACAGGTGCGGTCTCACTAGGGCCCTGTACAACTGCAGAAGGACCTCTTTGCTCCTATACTCAACTCCTCTTGTTATGAAGGCCAACATTCCATTGGCTTTCTTCACTGCCTGTTGTACCTGCATGCTTCCTTTCAGTGACTGATGCACTAAGACACCCAGATCACGTTGTACGTCTCCTTTTCCTAACTTGACACCATTCAGATAATAATCTGCCTTCCTATTCTTACCACCAAAGTGGATAACCTCACACTTATCTACATTAAACTGCATCTGCCATGCATCCGCCCACTCACACAACCTGTCCAAGTCACCCTGCAACCTCATAGCATCTTCCTCACAGTTCACACTGCCACCTAGCTTTGTATCATCGGCAAATTTGCTAATGGTACTTTTAATCCCTTCATCCAAGTCATTGATGTATATTGTAAATAGCTGCGGTCCCAACACCGAGCCTTGCGGTACCCCACTAGTCACTGCCTGCCATTCTGAAAAGGACCCATTTATCCCCACTCTTTGCTTTCTGTCTGTCAACCAACTTTCTATCCATGTCAGTACCCTACCTCCAATACCATGTGCTCTAATTTTGCCAACCAATCTCCTATGTGGGACCTTGTCGAAGGCTTTCAGAAAGTCGAGGTACACCACATCCACCGGCTCTCCCCTGTCAATTTTATTTAGTTATATCCTCAAAGTTCCAGAAGATTAGTCAAGCATGATTTCCCCTTCGTAAATCCATGCTGACTCAGAACGATCCTGTTACTGCTATCCAAATGCTCTGCAATTTTGTCTTTTATAATTGACTCCAGCATCTTCCCCACCACTGATGTCAGACTAACTGGTCTATAATTTCCCGTTTTCTCTCTCCCTCCTTTCTTAAAAAGTGGGATAACATTAGCTACCCTCCAATCCACAGAAACTGATCCTGAATCTATAGAACATTGGAAAATGATCACCAATGTGTCCACGATTTCTGGAGCCACCTCCTTAAGTACCCTGGGATACAGACCATCAGGCCCTGGGGATTTATCAGTCCCATCAGTCTACCCAACGCCATTTCCTGCCTAATGTGAATTTCCTTCAGTTCCTCCATCACCCTAGGATCTCTGGCCACTAGAACATCTGGGAGATTGTTTGTATCTTCCTTAGTGAAGATACAAACTTTGGGTTTCAATCTTTGACGCTTGTAAATCTGCTGACATTTGAAGGATATGATTAAATTGGCAGCTATGGTTAGTACTTTTGGCAAATCAACAATCATCAAGTTTCTGTTGACTTGATGTGTGGAGTATGCAACGCATAAAAATCAAGCAATAGAAATAAAGGTAAATAGAGAAACATGGGAAAATCAAATGTGACAGGAGGAAGTGCTTGAAATACACAATGTGTTTGAGGATTTGTAAAGAAAAAACTATTCATATTTAGAGTCAAAGAGAGTCATAGAGTGATACAGTATGGAAACAGGCCCTTCGGCTCAACTCTCCCACACCGCCAACAATGTCCCAGCTACACTAGTCCCACCTGCCTGCGCTTGGTCCATATCCCCCCAAACCTGTCCTATCCATGTACATGTCTAACTGTTTCTTAAACTATGGGATAGTACCAGCCTCAACTACCACCTCTGGCAGCTTGTTCCATATACCCACCATCCTCTGTGTGAAACAGTTACCCCTCGGATTCCTATTAAATCTTTTCCCCTTCACCTTGAACCTATGTCTTCTGATCCTCGATTCCCCTTCACTGGGCAAGAGACACTATGCATCTACCTGATCTATTCCTCTCATGATTTTGTATACCTCTATAAGAACTCCCCTCATCCTCCTGCACTCCATGGAATAGAGACCCAGCCTACTCAACCTCTCCCTATAGCTCACACCCTTTAGTCCTGGCAATATCCTTGTAAATCTTTTCTGAACCCTTTCAAGCTTGACAATATCTTTCCTATAACATCGTGCCCAGAACTGAACGCAATATTCTAAATGCGGTCTCACCAACATATTGTACAACTGCAACATGACCTCCCAACTTCTATACTCAATACTGATTGATGAAGGCCAAAGTGCCAAAAGCCTTTTTGACCACCTTAATCTACCTGCGACTTGAGCTTTGTAGAATTTTTAAGAGCTAGATGTTTGTGCCCAGATTGTTAATCTCTCCTGCTTTTAAGCTTGCAGTATATCTGTTGTGCGTGCTCAACATTCTTTTCATTTACAAAAAAGATTATTCTTTGATTTTTTTTTTAGAGATACAGCAGGGAAACAGGCTCTTTGGCCTACCGAGTCCGCACCGACCAACATTCACCCATAAACTAATTCTATCCTACACAATTTAAAGAAGCCAATTAACCTACAAATCTGCACATCTTTGGAATGTGGGAGGAAACCCATGTGTTCACAGGGTGATCGTACAAACTCTTTACAGACAGCACCCATAGTTAGGATCAAACCCAGTTCTCTGGTGCTGTAAGGTAGTAATCTACAGCTGTGCCACTGTGCCGCCATTTATCTGGACAAGTTATATTTACTTTTATATTTTATTTGCATGGAACTATATCATCCACTTATATGACTACACATAAATATTTGTGTTATCTCAATTCAGATCAAGGAAATTGGGTTAATTCGCAAGGTTTCATTGCAGTGCTCAAATGCTATTTCCATGTGTGTCTGAATATTGTGTGTGCAACATATGATGGGTAACTAAACATTTACTCGCATACTTGCAGGTAAACTGGTTCAATAGCATCTGTGGAGGAACAAATGGATTGATCTAAAAATATTAAATCTCTACTGCAACGTTGCCTAGCCAGCTGGGCATTTTCCCCATTTTCTGTCGATTCATATATCCAGTATTTATAATATTTTACATTTGAGGATAAACTTCTGCTGATCTTGACTGATGCTTTGTGGTGAAGGTGGGAATGTAATATGGCTGATGTAGGGACAGTTCTGGGGCATGATGGGTGTATTGAAGTAATTCAGTCATGTGGATGAAGTGACAACCTGTTTGGTTGATGCCAATGTGCTTGTGCGGTATAAAAGAAAACAGCATGTTATCAAGTGCATTGTTTAATTTATGTTTTCTTTATTTTTAAGGAACTTTCTAGGTGCTGCTTTACAGAGGTGCCTTCATGACGTAAGTGGATAGAAAGTGACATGCAATGGATTAATTATTGAATGGTTTAAAAAGTATCACTACCCACTGCAGAACAGCTGAAGTGAGCGCACTTGGAACAACGTGTTGATTACTGCCGAGCAATAAATGCATCAAGATGACTGATCCCATCATGGATTTTTTGGATGATGCCAATTTGTTTGGTGGAGGATTAGAAGGCTTAGCAGACGATGGGTTTGCACAACAAGGACCAGTTTCGTTGGTTGATGAGCTAAACTTGAGTGCAGATTTTGAACCTTTGCAAGTTGAGCCATTACATCATGTTCCAGAGACACAGGCACCAGAAAAACCTAATTTTGAACAGTTACAGACATTTGATTCAATAAAACTTCATCAATTGAACCAGCCATTTAATTTAGTGGGCAGCAGTAATGAGTCTAATGTACTGTCCCCACATTCCCAATTTAATTGTTCACCTGATCATCAAAATCAGACAAATGGGCTGTTTCCTTCTGCCCATAATGAGAATAGTGCACAGTCGTTTGTCGATGGAAGTCCAATGTGGGGTCACCAAAGCCCCATTTCAAATCAGAATGGATCACCATTCCATACCTTGCAAGGCCATTCGCAGTCCATACAGCAGATGACCCCCTTTTTAACGCACCATGACTTTGCTCTGCATCAGTCAAACCCACAACAGCAGCAACCTGCATCGGTGCAGCCTCAGCAGGGTATAAATCATTTCACTACAGGACAGAAAACTCTAAATCAAGGCAGTCAGTTCATGGGTATCCATGGATCAGCTTCACCTCACATGAATCGCATTGGTCAACCAACTACAACTGTTAGTTCATCCATTCAGCACCCTGTTACAGTGCAACAGTTTAACCAACCAGCCGCCACTGTGAATCCCGTGCATCCTATTAGATTCACTGGTAGTGCCAGTCATGGTGGCGTGCATCAGAATGTCAGCTTTTCAAGTTCTTCGCGAGAAATGACCACTTGTTCCATCAACAATTCAAACCAGTTTACCCCTCAGTATTCCTATCCTAACAACAACCTAGCTAATGGCAACAATCTGACATCTACCACAATACTTTCTACTCATCAGGCAACCCAGGGCATGACTTGTTTCCCTGGGAGTGATGCATTCACGGTGCCAGCAGGGTCCAACCAGGAATCAGTACATCATGTGCTTAGTCCCAACAGTCCTGCTAAGCAAAAGGTACTGCAGCCTATGCATTCTGTACACACTCAGGGAAATTTCAGTCCATCAAGTATGTCCTCTGTTCCAACTGATGTGTCAATAACAACCAGCTCAGTGTCCAAGGTGAAAATTTCTATTGCATCAGCCCAAAGGAAACTGATTGGGATTTCATCTCCACAGTGCCAGCCACATCCCTTGACCAGGGTGGATACAGAGGATGTTTTTCAAGACCAGCAGTTAACATCTTTTGGGAACTCTGGGCAAGGCCAGGGAGATTTAACCCCTATTCCAAGGCCAATGGTTCCCCAACAGGTGAAACAGCATTCAAACATGCAACAGGAGATGGTTATCCAGCATCAGTTGCATCAAGAACCAGCAGCAGCCAGTCGCGTCCCTTCTCAACATTGGCAAGCATCAATAACTAACCAACATCTGCCGACAAAAGGATCTATGCAGTTGACCTTGCAACGGCAGGTTTGTTCTTAAACTCTTTTCCATTTTGGGTTATGTTTTGAGACACTATTTTCAGTTGCCATTGTGATTGTACTACAGTTAAATTTCGAATGCAATTGTTAGAAATGTTAAATTGTTGCTGAAGTGGGTTTTATCCTGCTGCATTACCTTAAGAACCCAATTGGGTTGTGCTTGTTTAAGTTCAGATTTTTTGCTCCCAAAGTTGCTGCAAGTGTGAGGTGATTGACTATGAGACAAAGGCATCGGACACTTTGGAGAGCAGAGGGACATTGTGCATCATTTTAACCTTTGTGATTAATGGATTGAGAAATAAACGCAGGATGTGAGAGGGCAGTGAAATAGAATGGCTGAATTCGATGGCAAATTGGATACAGAAGGAGAATTGCAAGATGGGGAAAATATTGAATTAAGTGTGGGGAAAACGACAGAAGAAAAGCATTCAACTTTTAAAGCTTGCAACGAAATTGAAATCTGAAGGAATCGGTGTATACGGTTTCCGCTTTCTGGGCGAGAACCTATTTGGCACACATTAACAATTATCACCTTGTTAAAAGGGTACTTGTACTATAAATAGACTTAACTTTCCACGGCATGTTTAATGAGCAATTAATGTACAAATGCAGCAGCAACATGAAGGTGAAGGGCGAGGTGAGGCTTTAGCAAAGCCAACAGTGGACGCATGCACATTGGCTAGCAATTTGATGTTATCTACAATTTTGGATTACCTTTATGCTACTTGATTTGCTATTGATGCTATTTGATTTGCATATTAGTGCTTAAGTATGATCAGATTTGAGGGTGTTGAAATGTAAAATAACAAGTAAATTGGGAAGTTTAATGATTCTTTTGTGTGAATTGTACATTTCAAGTCTTGGCTGCCAGACTAAATAAAGGTTGGTGTACTATTGTTGCGACATTGTTAATGTTAAATTTGAAGAAATAAGTTTAGTTTCCTGTGGATTTATTCTGGAGAACAATTTAATTAAAGCATTGAATACCTGAAATGCCTTTTCCAATCTTTTAAGCATAGTCTGGAGAAGTAAGAATACTTATTTCCTTAAATTTTGTGGATAATGGTGGTTGCGTTGGAGTTGCACCTGAAGTGAGTGTGGCTGACACTGTTAAGAAATGTTTTGCCTTTATTATATATTATTCCTCTGAAATTGTGGAATAAACCTCGAAAAATGTGGCCTAATTGCAGGCAAGATGGACAAAATTGTAAACTAAAACCGTTGCTTTCTGCTGTGGTAACTGATTTCTTGCTTGGTTGACTTAAGCAAGAGCACTGGGAGCAAGTCCTTCCAAAATGATGGGTGTGCTAATCCAGCGATTGCAGAAGATGATATTGTGAACTCCACTATTTCCACAGTTTAAGTAGGACAGCGTGCTTTGGTAAAGTGCAAAACAGATTGGGAACCAAATTTAGATTTTTAAATTTGAACTAATTAACCTGACAGCTCTGGGTTAGATCTCAAATTATTTTATTGCCCCATAAAGTTTTTGTGTTTTTCACTCGCGGCATGCAGATAGATGGTTGTATTTAACATTTGTCCCATTAAGAGTCAACCACTTTAATCTGGGATCACGTTTAGTCCAAAATAGCTAAGGAGTATATGTGTAGGAAGGGACGGCAGAAGCTGGTTTAAACCAAAGATAGACACAAAAAGCTGGAGTCACTCAGCGGGACAGGCAGCATCTATGGAGAGAAGGAATGGGTGGCATTTTGGGTCGAGACCCTTCTTTGGATAGATTTCCTTCTCTAAAAGACATCAGTGAACCAGATGTTTTTCATGATAATCCAGTGGTTTTGTGATTACCAACACTGAGACCAGCTTTTTTTTTCCCTATTCCAGATTTATTTAGTCACTTTAATGACTCCAGCTGTCTTGGTGGGAATCAAACTTGCTTATCCACATCAATGGTTCGGAACTCTGATTGCTAAACCAGTAATATCCAGTATACGTTTGCAATTTAACATTGTAATAAAATGTACTGCAGATGCTGGTTTATGTAGATGTACTGCAGATGCTGGAAAAAATGGATAGGTGACGTTTTAGGTCGGGACCCATGATTGCAGGGGAGCGGAATTGGAAGCAAGGAAAGGCCACGACAAAATCAGGGCCGGCAACAGATGGCATCAGGCAGGGTGGTTCCGATAGACTGATTGTTGATTAGGGATGGTGTGGTCCCAAAAGATATAAATCGTTGTGAACCACGGAACTGGCTAACTGTCTTTTACTGGAGCAAGGGGGAGAGGAGAGGAGAGTGCTTGCATAGGTTTACAAAAATTAGAGAATTCAACATTCATACTGCTGGGGTTTAATTTACCCAAATGAAATTAGGAGGTGTTTTTCCTCCAATTTGCTCATGGTCTCACTCTGGCAATGGAAGAGGCCTTGGACAGAAAGGTCAGTGTGGGAATGGGAAGGGAAGTTGAAATAGTTAGCAATTGGGAGATGCAGCCTAAGAGTTCAGTAAAACAGTCACCGAGTCTACGATTGGTGTCGCTAATGTACAGGAGGCCTCATCGGATGCAGTAGACAAGTTTAGAGGAGGTGCATGTGAACCTCTGTCTCACCTAACGGATTGTCGAGAGAGGAGGTATACTGGCAGGTGTTGCATCTGCTGTAGCAGGGAAAGTAACGCAACATTGCAAGTTGGCACCACTATTATTATTTAATCTATCAATAAATGTGAATAGATTATAAATCATTCTCATCATGAACACTGAAACGTTCATTTAATTAAATTTGAAACTTTATCTTTGCAGAGAAAGAAATTCTATCCATGGTGTCAATGGTGTGTTTTTATTTTAATTTTGGGAAGATCTGTCTTTCTCGTCTGTGTTATTTTTTCTACTTTCTGCTCCAGCTATGTCTCTGATCAAAAATAGTTTTCTTGGTGCACGCTTATTGAGCAAAACTAAAGTAACTCTACTCTTTGGTCTTTTGCAAACATTTTTTACTCTTTTGACTTGTGTAATATTCAGGTTACTGTCATCCAGTTCAAGAACAAATTATGCAGATAATAAACAGAAGCATGTCTTATCAATTTTGAAATTCCTACACTTTGCTGATTTTTGTAGTGTGCTGAAAAAATGCATTAATTTTAAAGAAAGTGTCTTCAGGAAAAGGGAGAGCTGCAACTGCTCAGTGATATTTGTAATGACAACCTTTTGGTTAAATATAGGATGCTTCTGGAATATTGTTACAGCATAAAATTAAAATTATTTTTGACTTGGTCAAAGATAGTCAAAGTTTGAAGTGCACATGCACAAACGTGCATCAAATAAAAATTCCTTTTGACTTGGTCAAAGGTAGTCAAAGTGTGAAATGCACACACCCATATGTGCACAATCATAATTGTGAGATTAATTTTAACGATGATATTCCGACTCAGAAACTTCCCAATTAAACAGAAATGATTGCAATGTTTGATAAGAACAAAGCTAGTTCATCTCTATTTGATTGGCTCAATATTTTAGAGGTTATGTACCTTGGTAGCCAAAGGGTGGGAAACATGACTGAATTCTGTTTGCAAATCAGTGGAACACTGGCTTTTGGAAGATGGATGTGATCAGGTTAGGCTCTGCTTTGATTTACAGATTGCCAAGAAAAAGTCCAGCAGGGAATCAATGCCTTTATAAAGTATAGGAGGTAATTAATGATGGCATATAAATGAACAAAACTGTTCAGAGGAGTTATCTCTTTGAATTGAGCTCCAAATATGACCTTGTTGGCGTTAAAACATCTATTGTAAGAAAATAACTGCAGATGCTGGTACAAATCGAAGGTATTTATTCACAAAATGCTGGAGTAACTCAGCAGGTCAGGCATCATCATTCAGACTGAAGAAGGGTCTCGACCCGAAATGTCACCCATTCCTTCTCTCCTGAGATGCTGCCTGACCTGCTGAGTTACTCCAGCATTTTGTGAATAAAAGACATCTATTGTAATTGTCAAATTGTGATGACAAGATGGCTCTTGGCACATCAAAACTAAGTGGACCTGCAGTTTTACTAGTACAAGATCATTTGGCATCGGTTCAGACTTGTTTGCCAAGATGCCCCAATTTACCCTTACTCATTGGCCAGAGTTCCTCATCAAATAGGTCATGCATTTATTCAGACACATACCTTTTGATTGGAACACATTTGAACTCTGGTAAATGCATAACTTGTTTGATAGACTTTACGCCACAACATTTACCATTAGAACATTTTATTTTGCAGTTTAATTTCAATGAAAGAATTTTAACAAAAGATGTCATGTAAATGAAACTTTTGGCTATGGTTCAATCTTTTTTCAAGCTTGGTTTGCCAGTAGAGTAAATTACCAGGTTTAGTGGCAGAGTAGAGACAAGTACTTGGGTCTCACTCCTGTGTGACCTGATCGTAAGAAATTTAGTGCTGCTGTCCTGGATGAAATTTGCCTCTAAATTAGCAATGTTTGGAATTAAAGATAAAGGATGAGATTTGTAAAGCTTAAGTTGGTTTTGAAAGAGTGCGTCTTGGGAATCCAGTTGCCTGAAATGTTTGCTTAATCATGTGTGTCATGAGGTGAGAGTATCCTTTTGTCCCTTTGGTTAAGAGAGGTTTTATTTGGAGACGTTATTTAGTTTGCATTAAAGATCTGGTTTTGATTGGTGTAATTCTGTTTTGACCCGTTAATGTGGTTTGGATTATCAAGAATTATTCACGCACTTTTTGGAGAAGTACCATGCACCGAATCTTGAAGTTTTGTACAATTTTTATGCCTAAAGAAAAAATTTAAAGTTTGATTTGTGGGACTTAAAGACTGTTTTATATTTTCTCAGTGTTACTGTTGGTCTTTATCTCAACCGCACTATTGGTTGCTTTGTAATATGTTGTCTGGATTCCAAGATCTGGAAATTGTTCCCTGAATCTCCCCTCTATTCTCCTTGTTGTAATGTTTTCTTTTAACACTCTTGTATCAACGCTTCCTTAAATGCTGGCATGGGAATTTCTAATGGAAAGCATTGAGTAAGCTGTTTTGTTTTAATTACATTCCTGGCATGGCAACCTTTGGTTTGTATGATGGTGAAACTCCTGTTCTCAAACCAATTTTATTTTACTGCTTTCCAAACTACCCAGTCATTTACTATTTAGCTATATAGCATGGAAGCTTTATATAAAAAGGAAATTGGTATGCAAAAATTCAAACCAATAAATGGTTTGTGCTTACTGCATCATTATCCCTGTCCTCTAATTCCAATTCATCTGCAGCCAGCATGTAGTAATTACTTCCCAATTTGGTGGTTAGTAGTGCCTGCCAGTATACACCTGGGGCACAAATCCTTCTCTGTTAATCAAATTAAATTAATTAGGGAACTGATCAGAATAATGGATGATGATTATGATGTGGTATATCTTGACGGTAGAGTCAAAATGCTGGAGTAACTCAGCGGGACGGGCAGCATCTCTGGAGAGAAGGAATGGGTGATGGGTCGAGACCCTTCTTCAGACTGATGTCAAGGGAGTGGGCAGTATAGAGATAAAATGTAGTCAGCGACAGTAAGACTGGTGGGAAAACTGGGAAGGGAGAGGGGATGGAGAGAGAGGGAAAGCAAGGGCTACTTGAAGTTAGAGAAGTCAATGTTCATACTGTTGTGTATATTTTGACTGCAGACATGTATTATGTCCCAAGTATCCATGCATAGCGACAAGTGGTCTTCCTTTATCTAGCACCTTCGTACTACTGGGCTCTGTTAAGCTGATATGAAAGTTGATGTTGATTGACTATGCCATGTAGGAAGAAATTGTGTGCAGGAAACTTCCATTTCAAAGCATGCAATGTCTGGTTCTTTATGGTAGCCCCAAAAGAAGATGTAAACATTGCATGGCAGCACAGAATACCGCAGGAGGTCCTTTTTCCCTGTGGCTATCAAACCATACAACTTCTCTCCCTTCTGTCATCGGATAGAATGACTCCCCTTCC
Source organism: Rhinoraja longicauda (assembly GCF_053455715.1). Classification (NCBI taxonomy): domain Eukaryota; kingdom Metazoa; phylum Chordata; class Chondrichthyes; order Rajiformes; family Arhynchobatidae; genus Rhinoraja; species Rhinoraja longicauda. The sequence goes on along the minus strand of NC_135958.1, from coordinate 6,212,187 downwards.
TTCCCCCCCCCCCCCCTCCCAATCTTTGCACATCCCCAATCCTGGAATTTAAACTCGTCACTTTAATTTCATGTATCTTGTGTTTTATGACTGTTGGCAGACTAATCTCCCTCCTGGGATAAATAAAATTATATAGTTTTGTATCGTACTCCATTATCCCCACCACCCCACCAATCACCTTGCAATCGAATTAGAGTGGACGCACACATAGTCCTCCATCACGAGACAGCTGGAGGGGGGGGGGGGAGGGATGGGGGTGTAATAGTACCACTATTGTTCAGTGTTGTGAAGGGGGGGGGGGGGAGTCAGTCTCATTCTCCCTCACGACAGAAGGGGGAGGAGTTGTAAAGTTTGATAGCCACGGGGAAGAAGGATCTCCTGTGGTGTTCTGTCCTGCAATAAATAATTATTTTGTTAACATAAAAGATAATATGGTGACCATCACATGCAGGAGTATATGTGCATAAGGAGAAATTGAGTATGGATTTAACTGTAATGGAATCTTCTGACATGCCAATACAAGTTTTCATTAGGAAGTGTCTCTGGACTGTCCAATTCAGTATGCAAGGCATCGGGGTTGGAGTAACACTTCTTTAAAAACGGGCTCGTCGCCCAGTAAAAATTCAATAATTAATCCATTATTGATGTATGCAACCTGCCATGTTTGAATGGTCCTTCCAATGGGGTCCTGGGGGAATGCTTCAGATTTCTTTTTAGTTCAATAGCAAGTTTGCTGGAATTAATTTAAGGTGTCTAGAAAAAAGAACATAGTTCTGAAAAAGCTATGTGTGTTCAATCCTCTGAAGATTGTCAAACCAAAAATCCCCAAGGAGTATCTTGATTAATATTAATATTATTTTGAAATTGTGTTGTGGTTACACTTGTACAGGTTGTTTTCCAAGCTCTCTGGTTTAGATTGTTTGTGGTGAAAGGAAAACAAAATGTGTTCTTTACATCTTAGGAAAAATTTGGGTGTTGTAGGAGACAAATGTATTTGTTGTAATTTTGGTTATCTGATGAATTCTCTTGTAAAATCTCTGTATTGTACTCAAATTAGCAGGATTGTTTTTGCCTTTCCAAATTCTGTATTCCATAACATTAGAATCTTTTTGTTAGTGTATGTTCAGTGTACAAGTTGGTGTGGAAGATCGATCTTTGCAGAAATCTGCCGAGCGGCTCTCTTCAAATCCCTTCTCCTTGGGGAAGCAATTTACTCTATTGTTCTTCTCCCTTAATTCACATAAAATACCTTAATCACAAGTATCTGTATTTGGGTGTGAGGGGGGGAAAAGAGCTGTCTGCTGCGATGCTAGACACAAAATGCTGGAGTAACTCAGCGGGACAGGCAGCATCTCTGAAGAGAAGGAATGGGTGATGTTTCGGGTCAAGACCCTTCACCAGCAGGCCTTTGCTATAAAAAATTCTATACTGTCTGCTGCGATGTTCAGCTTCTGGAGGCAAATCTGGCAAGCACCTTGAAAATATTTGTATAGACTCATTGTCACCTTTTCCACAGCCAACAATGGGCCATTGTGGGCTCCATCTTTCTTTGATCATCATTGCTGGCTTTGAATTGTTCTTTTCATACCTTTTTATTCATTTGTTCCTTGTACCTTTTCATACTAGTTTCCCTCTCCCCTGACTCTGTCTGAAGAAGGGTCAGGACCTGAAACGTACCCTATTCCTTTTCTTCAGAGATGTTGCCAGACCAGCTGCGTTACACCAGCATTTTGTGTCTATCTTCAGTGTAAACCAGCATCTGCAATTCCTTCCTACAGTTAGATTAATGTTGTCTGGGCCTTGAGACGTCCACTCAGGCTACTGTGGATATGGTTCAGGGAAATGCCATTTTAACCTGCCTGTTCCCTGTTTGTTCCCTTTTCCCTATCCATTTACTTCCACCACCCAGAAATGGCAAATACTCTAGGCCTGTACTTCAGGTTAACGTCTTGAGGCACGTTTTGTTACTTTAGCGCCCTTCCCACTCCCCATAAAAAGACTTGTCAACGACAGCTAGGTTCAGTGATGTATTCATTTATTTCACTGTGAAAATTAATCAATCTTGACATTAGCAAATATGTACTTTTTTTCTGACTTGGGGGGGTGGGGTGTTGATGTGTGATGGTTTTGTAATAGCTTCTAGAGCACGAAGAAAAGGCTTGGTAAAGTAAGAAACATCATTGTATATTTTGGACTGTTATGCACATGAAAGCCTGTAGAGAAGCTTTTGTTTTTTCAAACTGCTTCCCCACCTGACAGATGGTAAACTGAAAACTGTGACGCGAGCCTTTTAGCTTTAGTTCAGCTTTTGGCTGGTAATGATATATGACCTCGGTAAAACAGTGACACAAACAGCTGGCCCTGGACTGTGCACAGTCTATGCTTAGTGCAAAAGCTGTGTAGCTGACCAGATCCCTGTTGCATTTAGAAACCTCTAACGGCGGGGAGAGAGATTCTTAATTTTCCTATATTCAGTTATTTTGCTGTTTGATTAACTTAACTAGTTTTCAAATGATGGTTTTTTTCTTTTAACTCTCCGTAGGCTGAATCTCATTCAGGAAATAATTTGCATAATGGATATCAGTAACATCATTCAATTGCTTAGCCCATCATGGGGGCAATGTGTTTGGTGCGGCAGTCTTCACTGTTAATTATGTTGGAAGGAACTGCAGATGCTGGTTTAGGCCGAAGATAGACGCAAAGTGCTGGTGTAACTCACCGGGTCAGGCAGCAATTTGGAGAAAAAGGATGGGTGACGTTTCGGCTCGTAACCCTTCTTAAGAAGAGTTCCCACCTGAAACGTCACCCATCCTTTTTCTCCAGAGATGCTGCCTGACTCGTTAAGTTACTCCAGCACTTTGTGTCTATCTTCACTGTTAATTGGTTGTATTGTCTGTTTGCTTGTGTTCGTGATGAGGTTATGTTGGGGGGGGGGGGGGAAGAGAAGAAAGTGGGTAATTTTCTATTCGCTAATATTGAGTGATAGGATTTATGAAAAATCTGTGGTTAATTATTTTGTTTATTGTCATATCTGAAAAATGACTTCCGCAGACGAGTGGTTGACAACTGTAGCAGGAGCGAACACGAGGTTAATGGGTCTTGAGTGGAAAATGGATTGGAAAAATATGTTGCCATATCTCATGACCAGTTCTGTACTGGGTTTACAGTGATGTAGTTGTCACTGCTGCCCTTTGGTTTGAGGTATGTGTGGAGTTTGCACCTTCTCCCTGTGACCGTGTGGATTTCTACCAGCTGCTCCGGTTTCCTTCCATGTCCCACATGACTGGTGTAAATTATTCCTTGCCGTGGGCAACTGGCAAAAAAGGTTCATTAATGAGTATGTGGGAGAGAATAAATTGCTAAAGGAAATGAGTGGGAGAATGAGACTGATGGAATTGTAAAAGACTGAATTATGTACTTTGATCCTCTGTTGAATGAATTTAGGTTTGAAGAGCATTAGGTGGTATTTACTCACCTGTCTACCCTGTCAGCCACTTCTTATCCCATTTGTGGAAGAGTCTGCAGTCAGCATGATTAGCCACCTTCGATCCTGCAAAACTGGAGTGGAAGCAAACCCTTCTCAAGCATTCGGAGATTAAATGGTTTCTAGTGCTGCGATATGTACAGAGATGGCTGATTAGATCAATATGGACTTGAAGGTTCTTTTCCCACAGATGACAGAACTGTAGTGCTACTTGATTTTAAAAGATCCTCACTTTCCTCTTTACTTCCTCCATTCTAGCTTTTGTATATAAAACATAGGACATAGAACAGTGCACCATGGGAACAGGCCATTCAGCTATAATGTCCATGCTGAGCGTGATGCCAAGTTACACTAATCTCTGCCTGCACTTGAATCATATCAAGTCTTCCCTCAACATCTGCTGCTCCAGTGAAAACGATACATGTTTGTCCAAACTCTACTTGCAGCTAATGTTCTCTAATCCAGGCAGCATTCTAGTAAACCTCTCCTCTACTCTTTCCAAGGCCTCCACATCTTTCCTGTAATGGAGCAACCAGAACTGTGCACAACACTCCAAATGCAGCCTAATCAAGTTGAAACATGACTTCCTGATTCATACACTCAACACCCTGATCAATGAAGGCAAGTATGCCACACACCACCTTTTCCACTCTAACTACTTGTGTTGCTACTTTCAGGGAGCTTTGTACTTGGACCCCAAGATCCCAATGTACATCTATGCTGTTAAGAGTCTTGCTATTAACTATAAAGTTTTCCCCTTACAATCAACCTCCCAAAATGCAACACCTCACACTTGCTTGGATTAAACTCGATTACAAGCAAGTACCACTTTTTATAGGGGTATGTCAAACAAGACGTTCCATTGCTTGCTGTCCCCAGTGGGTTGTGCCAATGTTGACATTTTTCAGGGATGTTCTGAGTCTTTGAAAACCGTTCTTTGTCCACCACGTGCTTGTTTACCCTCGGTCAGCCCTCCATAAAGTAGCTGCTTTGGTCCATAAGATGAGCATCTAAATAATGCAGAAAATCGAAGATTCCTGTTCATTTCTGTCATTCATTGTAAAGTTACTTATTTTCCAAGTCTTGAGTAAGTTCGATGTAGATTTATTTTTTATCTTGAATGGAAATGTAAGGCTAGGCAAGTTTATTTATTTAGCACATTTCAGCAACAAGGTAATTCAAAGTGCTTTAAATAAAACATTAAAGCAGAATTAGAAGCAATTAAAGAGAATAGAAAATAAAAACAAGCTAAAATGGAATAAGATAGGTATAAAATACAAGAATAAAAGTTACAGTGCAGTGTAAGAAATGAATAATTATTTGATTTAATAAAAGGCAGTGTTGGCCTCGATTTAAAAGAACAGAGTTGCAGCGGACCTGCAGTTTTCTGGGAGTTTCTTCCATATATGTGGTGCATAAAAACTAAACGCTGCTTCTCCATGTTTAGTTCTGACTCTGGGGACAGAAAGCAGACCTGTCCCAGACAACCTGAGAGTTCTGGATGGTTCATAATGTAGCAGAAGATCAGAAATGTATTTTGGCCCTAAACCATAAACCAACGGTGGTATTTTGAAATCAATTCTTTGACAGACTGGAAGGCAGTGTAAAGACCTCAGAACTAGAGTGAGGTGATCCACTTGGTCTTCGTGAAGGCTCGAGCAGCAGCCTTCTGAATCAGCTGCAGCTGTTAGTCAAGTCTACTGAAGATAAATGCATGGACATGTTTTTCCAAATCCTGCTGAGCCATAAGTCCTTTAACCCATGATATATTCTTAAGGTGATAATTGGCTGACTTTGTAATTGTCTTAATGTGGCTGTTGAAATTCAGGTCTGAATCCATGACTACACCAAGATTTCTGGCTTGCATAAATATTTTCCAGACTGAAGAGAAAACTACAAACTTGCACTGTGTGAAACAACTATTTTAAAGTGCAGAATTGAATGATTTCTGGTACGATGAGTAACATTCGTATGAAGTGTTTTTATCTTTTGACCTCTGATCTTTCGACTTGTTCAAAATGTGTTTTTGCTGCCTTAGTGCTGATGCTGTAAATATCCTGTTGTCGAGCAGTAAACAGGCCCGTGGGATTGTATTTCTCAGACGTAAATCCTTGTGGGGAACTATTGTCATTTGAAACAAGATTACAGTGTGAGAATGGTGTGCAATAGGTACCCTGATTATTTTTGCTGTGAATTTCCATTCAATGTATCAGTTTGAACCGGTAATTTTACCTTGAAATGTCAAGAATTTGATTTTCCTTATTTGAATGCACCAGCTCATGAGAGCTTGTCTACTTTCAGATACACTGTGTTTCAGTGAAAACAGCAGTAAAGATGGATAGGGGTGATCGCCATAGACTATTGGGTCAAACTGCCTTGCATGTATCTGTAAATCAACAGCTTCCTGGATTAGAGGGTATTAGCTACAAGGAGAGGTTGGACAGACTTGGATTGGTTTCTCTGGAGCACTCGAGGTTGAGGGGATACTTGTTGGATGTATAGAAAATTATTGGAGGCATAGATGTATGTTAGACAGTCAGAAACATTTGTCCCAGGGTAGAAATGTGAAAGTATAGAGGACTTGGGTTTAAAGTGAGATCGCCAAAGTTTAAAGGAAATGTGCAGAACAACCACAGGGTGTTTGGTGCCTGGAACACGCTCTCATGAGTGTTAATGAAGGCAGATATGTATGTGTTTTTAGATAGGCTCATGAATATGCAGGGGATTGTGGGATATGAACCTTGCGGAGGCAGATGATTAGTTTATCTTGACATGTTCAGCACAGACATTGTGAGTCGAAAGGCCTGTTCCTGTGCTGAACTGTTCTGCATTCTATATTCTTTGCTTGTACTTGCAATTATAGCTACCTGGACATGGAAAGCGTTTGTGAAAAATAGTTTATTTCAATTAAGGCTGGGGTTCATGTTCTGCTGCAGAACTGCTTTTAGTCTACTGGTCTCCCTTAAAAAGCTTTGTGTTTAAATTAATGCATGTCTTTTGAGGGCTAGCCTCATTGTTCCCTCGGGTTTGATGGCTTCCCCCTGGTCCTACTAGTCCAGTCAGTAAGTTTTATTACTCTGGAGCTCCTGTCTTGGCTTACTACCTCTCTCGCTGTTTTAAAGCCTCTTTTATAGAAAAATCTTTGTTCAATGGGACATTCCAATTCTTCTCCTTGTCTCCTTTCCTCATGGTATCCTGTGTCTTTGCCCCAAAAGCCTCCAAACCACTTGAGCATGTTGTTTTACATTTCAGAAATGTAACTGTTTATTATAAGTTGCTTATTATGGCCACAGATTGTAAATCAGCCAATGAGCCCATGCATCTCCCAGCAATACAATCCCATCAGTATCTTTATCCTCCTGGTTCCTACACTAAACCAGCAATTTTCCTTTTTTTTGCCCTCTCCCTACAAAAAGGGGGTCACTAATGTCAGTCATTTAACCTCGGAGCAAGTCATTTGGAATGATGTTGAGGTAAGGAATCATGCATCTAGGGGAAATTCACGTGGACATGGGTAAAATATGCAAACTCTGCCGTCAGCATCCATGGTCAGGCTCAAACCCTGGTCCCTGAAGCTGGAGGAAGCAGCACCAACTATTGTGCCATCTACAGGTTTGCCGCACTCGTGTATCACTATCTGGATTCTCCAGAAGGAAGAATCACAGCCCAGTCCATCACACAAACCAGCCTCCCTTCCATTGACTTCATCTACACCACGCTGTCTCGGTAAGGTCACCAGTGTAATCAAGGACCAATTTCACCCTGGGAATTTCATTCCCTCTTCTCCCCTCTCCCATCAGGCAAGAGGGAAAACGCAGAGGGAAGAAGTGTGAAAATGCACACCTTCAGATTTGGGGACAGTTTATTCCCAGCTGCTATCAGGCAACTGAACCATCCTATCCAACTATCAGTGGTCCTGATCTCCCATCTACTTCACTGGAGACCTTCGAACTATATTTAATCGACTTTACTGAACTTAATCTGGCACTAAACATTATACTTTTTATCCTGTATCTGTACACTGTGGACAGCTTGACTTAGTCAAGAGTGTTTTATTGTCAAATATCCCGAAATGGAAAATGAAATTCTTACTTGCAGTAACACAACAGATATGTAAATGTAGTACTTTGTAAGAAAACAAAGTAAGAAAGCAAAAATAAGTTTTTTTTCTTCCCGATGGCAGGATTGAAACGAGATTATGGCCTCTCATACATTGTCTTTTTGCTGACCGGATAGCACGCAACACAAAAGCTTTTCACTGTACCTTTGTACACATGACCTGTCCACTATTTTGTTTTGGACTTTTATGCTTGAGAGGTTTGTCATGTAACCTTCCCTTTCAATCAGTCCTTCCAATAAAATGGCCTCCTACCTACCCCCCCCCCCCCCCCCCCCAACACCAATGTGTGCACACACATGTACCTCCAGTATTTTTATAATTAAAGGCAAGCTTTTTAACAAAAAAAGCTTTTTAATGGTCCAAACTCCCAGAAACTCAACTGCGCTAGATTAACCACACTTTCCACTATTTGTTAATCTTCGTGTCAGTTTAAAAAAAACATTTAACTGTTAGAAGTCTTTGTATGAAGTTTGAAAGGAAATGAGTGAAACGTGAAACTGATACAAATACTTGATACCTCCTATGTTCACTTTACATGCTGAGTTTGAAAGAATGATCCTGATTACCTAAACCAAGAATAAACCTTTCATCAGTGCAGACAGGTCTGATTGGCTATCCATGTTAGTTGTTAATATTCAATAAATAATGTCTGTGAATATTTTAAATTCTTCTGGTTGAAAGCAGAGCAAAAAACGAGGAGTTGAGGTTCTAAGTATATAGATTAGATTATGGTTTACACCTAATTTTCATTTTGGGTATTCCTGCTTGAAATGGACAGTGGCAACAGCTTAAACGCTGCTGCTTCCTAGTACAGTCAAAGACTTTTGTCATCTGGATACAGTTGGCAGCTCGAAATGAAATCTGATTCCTGTTCAGCTCTGCTGTGTTGAGTCAGGAGTGGAGCCATCACTGCCTGCCAATGAAAGGACACTTCTTTAAAAAAATATGAACTTGCCAACGATAGCTCTCTGGTTATTGGTTGGTCTTGTATTTACCCTTGGGTCAAAGGTAAAAGGAAGTGTTTACAGGAAAAGGAGGAGGATAGAAAGGGTTATTTGGGAGCTGAGCCAGTTAAAGTGAGAGTCAGGCAAATGTTATCTCTTTCTGGCAAAGTATTTCCTGGAATATGAAAAGATTTTTATTTTTCCCCAACGTTGACACATTCAGACTTTGGGAAGTGCTGTGCTGCTGAGTGTGACGTACTCCAAAAACGTATGCTTCAAGAACAATGAGCATCTGCGCTGAAGGAAAATGCTATCCATGTAGACGGCACTTTCAATTAATGGAGGATGCAGTTTCACAGCTTGTGCAGAATTACATGACAAAATGGTGCACAGCATGAAATCAACCTAATCTTAACAGTTCTCTTTTTGAAACAAAACTTAAAACATGACAGTTTTTTTGTGGCAAGCCTCTTTAATATGATTCTGAATAAGATGCCTGATAGTTTGAATGCAAATTTTCGTACTTCAGTTCTCTGATTTTGCTGGTGAATATCTGGAGAAACTGGATTCCGTACTGCCCTAGAATGAGCGTGAGCCAAACAGCATGCTCTACTAAGGACTGTTACTGCTGTTAGTGAACAGATGTTCAAGAGATTTATGCAGTATTTCTTTGTTATTTTAGGAGAAATATCAATTCATTTAAGAAAGACACAAGAAACCGCTGAACAGTTACTTTACTTATTTCTGCAGTAAGCATCTATCTCCCTTTTTAAATCTCTCAGTTAGCTTGGCCTCTGCAGCCTTGGCAGCTGTGTTCCATGTCCTCATGGGTCTTGTCCAACAAAGTTTCTCCTGCATTCAATTGAACCGTAGCTCCCTACAGCACAGAAACTAGGTTGCTGTAAGTTTCGTAACCCTAATTCTGGTGTCCTGGCTGAGAAATCATCTGATTTTAACCATGCATTTGGAATTGAACAAACATTTTTATAGTCTCCTTCGCTATTTTTCTTAATTCTATTTTGTTACCATTGGCCACTTTTTGATGGCAGTAGTTTTTGTTTAAGAACCAAATGTTTGGAAAATGTGATGTTTCAATTACATTTAACTCCCTCCTTGATCTTCCCATGAAAAGTTGACTATAATTCAAATGGTTAAAAAAAAATGTTTGTAGATGTTTAGGGACTTGCCCCGGTTACTGAATCTGAAATTGCGATGCAGAAGAAGCCATTCAGTTTAGTTTAGTTCATTGTTCTTGTGCTGCCTCTTCAGTCAGATCTCTGCATTGTAATACAGTTTTCCCCATCTGGAATACATTAAGTTATGACGTGACCAATGACTTTGTTTTTAAATGCCACGAAGAGTCCTGTGGCATATTTTCCCAGGAAGAAATAGCGGTCTATGTGTTTTGCCATTTGAATGTTTGTAATAAACAAATTTGTCCGTCCATGTGTTGTGTGAACATTCAGGGAATGTGTCAAATGTTAATGGTCAATGTTCAGATTCAAAGATTTGTGGACTGTTTCCTTTGCTTTCAAAAATGAGTAAAGGATAATGAGTAAAACATTACATGGTGTCCAGTGACACTGTCACACATAGTGCTTCCTGATTACCACAGCATGCAGTAATCCATGATTACTAATAAGCATGCACAGCACTTTTGCACATGCAATAATCCCTGATTACTAACAATACCGAATAGCCTAGAGTAACCTGTGAATACTAATAAGCATGTGTAGTTCTATGTGTTATGCATAAGGCAACATCTCACATGGGTATTGCCATTAATGTGATAAGACATAGCTTCTTAGCTGCAGGTTGCCCTTCCTGGCTGTAATAGAGCAGAGTGTGTTTCATAGCAACATAACGCAAAACCTGGCAGTTTTTGTACTCTGTGGATGGCTTGATTGTAATCATGTATTGTCTTTCTGCTGACTGATTAGCATGCAACAAAAGCTTTTCACTGTACCTCCGCACACGTGACAATAAACTAAACAACTCAACCTCAACTTGACTTAATTTTTTTAATATGGTAATTTTCTCTTTGATATGAACAATGGTTGAAGTCTTTTTACCTTGTTTAAGATGACCTGCAAGGCCAAATATTTAATGTCTCTGAAGCTGGAGGTATTCTGTTTCAAAGCAACCAACCATATACTCTGCCAAGGACAGCCATGTTCTTATCTGTGGCAATTAACTAGACTGTGTTGCACGGATTTAACTGTAAATATCCTGTTGGTCTCGCAAGGCGCACTGTAAATAAAAGATAGACACAAAATGCTGCCGTAATTCAACGGGTCAGGCAGCATCCTGTGTCTATCTTTGGTATAAATCAGCACCCACATTTCCTTTTTATTGCACTGTAAATAAAATTTGGTTAACTTCAGTTGTTGAAATTACAAAAATAAACAGATGTTGCAATAATGTCAGCGTGATGGTCCCTTTCAGATTGCTATAGGAGAAAATATATCGTTGTAAAGAATTATCAAAAAATAAATATTTCCTATCCACATGGATAAAGGTCCAAAATTATATATTCTGGAAACAGTGCAGAGCAACAGCTGTGTTGTGAATGGGGAGCTAAAATAAGTTTGTTTTAGAATAGTTGTACAGGACTAGTTATCTAACCCAAGGAAGGATACACTGGCAATATTCTAGCATCTTCTTGTCAGTCGCTAAGAGCATTTCCAGGCAATTTGAATACCTGCCCAATATCTCTTTGGTCAGGCACACATTCTAAGATTCATATTGAACGTCAACTTCACCTACCAGATTTCATGATAATTCACCAAATATCCTTTGGATGTCCATCTAAATATAGCAAAGGGGCCCTGTCCACTGATAATGACTTCAGAAAATGGTGAATCTGTCAAATATGAACTGGCTTTCACAATTCTCCCCTGATTTATTCTGCAGATATAAAGATGTTACATATCGCTGAATATAAATCTGACATTTGATATTAGGTTAACTGGCCCATAATGTCTTAGTTTTACTTTCCCACTTGTACTGATAGGTGTTTTAATTCCAATCTGCTCTTCTGATGGTCCCAAACCAATGGATTGCCATATAATCCAATTGTCATACATCTGGTTCATGAATGTAATGCAGGCAAGGATATTTGTCATCCTTCTCTGGGCTGTTATACATATGTCTCTAGATTTGTGGTTGACCTTTAATACCGTGTGAAATTAGCTAGCAAGCCACACAGTTCAAAGGCAATTTAAGGAAAGGCTATAATTGCTGGACCTTGCCAATGATGCTCATATCCTGGAAAATAAATAAATATAATAATGTTAGGGCATCAAAAATGTTCTTCATAAGCATTAAATAAAAATGCAATTCACATTCTCTGGGAACTGACCTCTTTCTATTGCTAAGAGTTGTTCTAATAGCTTTTGCTTCTTTTCTTTTTTTTTCATCTAATTTTTCCTTTCATCACCAAAAAGCATCATGGACTGCTTCTTCTTCACTGTTTAGAGCATTAAGACAATGTTTGAGGGACATTTTAGCTGTCCTTTTGAGTTTTCTTTTTGAGTTTTCTTATTCTCCATCATTTTTGTCTCATTAAGCTCACCTTCATTCTGGTTTTAGTTTAGTCATCAATTTTCATTTCATTGTCTATCTTCAGCCAGGGATCTATGGCAATTACATTCCATTTTTAAATCTACCCTTCAATCACTTGGTGGGCCATTCCAGGGAGCAGTCAAATGTCAACCACACGTTGGGCATGGAGTCAAATCCAGGCCAGACTGGGTAAAATAATATAAGAAAATAACTGCAGATGCTGGTACAAATCGATTTATTCACAAAATGCTGGAGTAACTCAGCAGGTCAGGCAGCATCTCGGGCGAGAAGGAATGGGTGACGTTTCAGGTCGAGACCCTTCTTCAGACATAAGAAAATAACTGCAGATGCTGGTACACTGCAGACGTACACTGGCCGCATCCCCGAACTCTACCTCCGCTACATCGACGACTGCATTGGTGCTACCTCTTGCAACCATGCAGAACTCACTGACTTCATACACTTCACCTCCAATTTCCATCCTGCCCTTAAATATACCTGGACTATCTCTGACATCTCCCTCCCGTTTCTGGACCTCACCATCTCCATCACAGGAGACAGACTAGTGACGGACATTTACTACAAGCCCACGGACTCGCACAGCTATCTGGACTACACTTCTTCCCACCCGGTCCCCTGCAAAAAGTCTATCCCCTACTCCCAATTCCTCCGTCTACGCCGCATCTGCGCCCGGGATGAGGTGTTTCAGAATAGGGCTTCCGAGATGTCCTCGTTCTTCAGAAAACGGGGCTTCCCCTCCTCCATTATAGATGAGGCTCTCACTAGGGTCTCTTCTACATCCCGCAGCTCCGCTCTTGCTCCTCCTCCCCCCACTCGCAACAAGGACAGGATCCCCCTCGTTCTCACCTTCCACCCCACCAGCCAGCGGATCCAACATATCATCCACCAACATTTCCGTCACCTACAACGGGACCCCACCACTGGCCATATCTTCCCATCCCCTCCCCTCTCTGCGTTTCGCAGAGACCGTTCCCTCCGTAACTCCCTGGTCCACTCGTCCCTTCCTACCCAAACCACCCCAACCCCGGGCACTTTCCCTTGCAACCCCCTCAACTCCATCAAAGGACCCAAACAGTCTTTCCAGGTGAGACAGAGGTTCACCTGCACCTCCTCCAACCTCATCTATTGCATCCGCTGCTCTAGATGTCAACTTATTTATATCGGCGAAACCAAGCGCAGGCTCGGCGATCGCTTCGCTGAACACCTGCGCTCAGTCCGCATTAACGCAACTGATCTCCCGGTGGCCCAGAACTTTAACTCCCCCTCCCATTCCCAGTCTGACCTCTCTGTCATGGGCCTCCTCCAGTGCCATAGTGAGGCCCGCCGGAAATTGGAGGAGCAGCACCTCATATTTCGCCTGGGCAGTTTGCAGCCCGGTGGTATGAACGTCGACTTCTCCAACTTCAGATAGCTCCTCTGTCCCTCCCTTCCCCTCCTCCTTCCCAGATCTCCCTCTATCTTCCTGTCTCCACCTATATCCTTCCTTTGTCCCACCCCTGACATCAGTCTGAAGAAGGGTCTCGACCCGAAACGTCACCCATTCCTTCTCTCCCGAGATGCTGCCTGACCTGCTGAGTTACTCCAGCATTTTGTGAATAAATCTGGGTAAAATAATGCCAGATTTCCCACTCTGAAGTACGTGGTTGACCAGATGGCTTTTTTTTATTGCAATCTAGTGCTTTCACAGTTAATAGCATTAGTAATTCTGGCTTTTTATTGCATAATTACATGAACTTAAATTCACCAGCTGCTTTGTGAATTCACCAAATCGGCAGTCCAATCCAATGGATACCAGTCCAGTAACTTGCTGGATGGTACGTGCAGATGGTACCGTCTCCTCCTTAATTTAAAAGAATTGTACCTTTTTTTTAATGAGTCCTTTGTTTCTTTCTACCTTTTTTCTTTTCCTTTCTCTTTCACCAATGTCTTGTTTAGATGACCCAGGCTTAATCTGGCTCTTTAAGCTGTGAGTGAATTGTGCTTTTTCATTTTGCACGGAGCTCCGTTAAGGGAGCAATATAACCTGGGAACAGTTCCCACTGATTCAACAGCTGGGCTGTGACTACCCTTCTGCAGAAGTGTTAAATTGCAGTTTAAGCATTTGCAAAAGTAACAGTTTCTCAAGCACTGCCGTCAGTGTATAAATCTACATTGCTTACAATTTGCTTTTTGCAAAGTAACTTTCAGAATGATTGTAGAAGATAGTGATCATGTGTTCTCTGTGCCATTTACATCTTGTCTGGCAATTATCATCTTCATAATGCCATTGTCAACCATCCATTCCCTTTCTCTGCAGTTCCCTATCCTTTACCAGTGTTTACTCCCCAATCTCCCCTCTTTAGTGAGTGATCCCCTGCTACTGTTTGTGGCTATATATATATAGTACTTAAAATTAAATACCATCATGACATAGTGCACATCTGGACCACATTGAATGCTTTGACTGTTGTGACTTCTGCCACACAGTTTCTTCAAGCTCAAGGTAAACTGTTCCAACCTTTCTCCTCTTGATGCTCTTCGCCTTTGGGTTCAGGAATATGCTTCACCGAATTACCAGCTTGCTTTCAATTGCTGTGTTGGGGTTGCTACATGGAAAGCCTCTTTACACAGAGCTGTAGCTAACATCGCAGGTGGTTGCATGATTGAAAATACTTTACTGCAAGATTGCCTTTACTGGTCTGTTCCTATTGAACTCTTTTCACTTCTGCTGAGTTTTTGCTTCTCCACTATTTTTACTCGATGCTGACAGAATGTCAGCAGCAGAAAGCAGAGATTGCAAAGGATGACGCAGTTGAAGGTTGATTTGGAAATGCTGCTTAATTAGGCATTGCTTGGCTATTGACACATTGATTGTTTTGAGTGATTCTGAGAGCAAGTGTACGCTTATTCCTGCACATGGAGAAATAGGACATTCTGGGAGAAAACTTTCAAAAGAACAAATAATTGGTGGGAAAAAAAACATTATTTGATCTAAGTACTAAAAGATACAAGCTGTATTTTTTTAAAAACATGATTATAATTTGCTTTGTACAAACTAATCTTCACAGCAAAACAATCAGTTTCCAGGAGTGGCTTCCAGCTCTAGTTTCCAGGCCTTTTTTTGTAAACCAACAGTTCCTTGTGTCTGAATCTTTACAGCATTAAATCTTATACTTCAATAGGAATATGCGATACGAAACAAAAAAAACGTTTGGGTAAACCATTCTTTGGTGTATATGCTCCATTCATTGTATTTTTGATCCCCGTATATAAATCACAAATACAATGGTCCCAGGACACATTCTTGTGGATCACCATCCCCAAATAGATATCCTTTGTTCCTGCTTTCTGTCCCACTGTCAGTTAGCCATCCATTCTGCTCCTAGTCCCTTAACTCCACTTTCCCTGAATTTGTTTATTAGTTTGTAATAAGCTCCCATTATTGGACGCCTTTTGAGGCTCCAGATAAATGTATATCCTCCGAGGTATTAAAGTATAAAACACTTTACTTTTTTTGTTCCCTACTCGATGATAATTTAATTTTGTTCTTTCGTTTTGTTGTCTTAATATTTTTTGATGACCCCTGATTTCTTGCTTTATTTTGGTGTCTGTCTTCTTACTTCAGTTGTCCCCTTGTACCTTTATTTATCGATAGTTTCTTGATTCTTAACGATGCGTTCCTTTTTGTGGAATATAGTTTTCTTTCCTCTGTGGATCAACCTTTTAATGCTACACATTGTTTGTTTGTTTTTTGCCAATTATTGTGGCAATTTTACCTATCCAAGTTCTAGTCTCAGCTCCATAAAGCAGCTTATTTTTCCTCCATTGTTAACATGCATGGGGCAAAGGTTTATTTTCTATTATCCCCTTAAAGTGCATCACATTTAGTCAATGTCACATTTAGTCAATATATTCCTCAGATGTTGTATTGCATGGAACTTTTCTATTTACTCAGATTAATTTCCTGTTTCTAAATCCTGCAGGGAATCCTCTTTTTTTACATATAAGGTTGGAAAGGATTCCTGTATATTTTGTAGGACCTACATTCCCTCATGACCTAAATATCTGTCTCTTTTGTCCAAACAACAGTGTAATCAAAATCTTCCATGATTATAATTCTTGTGTTTTTACTTATTTTCCAAATTTGCTTATTTCTTCCACCAGGAGTCTTCCACTGGTCTGTAGTGTCATTGAGATTGATATTTTCTTCAAGCTCCATGTGTGAATTCTGTTTTAATCTTCATTGTAAATGTGAATTATATTTCTCTTATTTAGGTATCCCTAATGATTACGGCTACTCCCCGTCCCCATTTCCCCTTCCATCTTTTCTACGTATAATATACCCTTCAATGTGTAATTCCCAGTCCTGATTTCTGGATCGCAGTGACTCATTAATCCCTACTTTGTCCAATTTCTCTGGATACATAATTGCCTCCAGCTGCCCAGTTTTATAATGGATATCTTGCGTATAACTCTACAGACAATTTAACTCCTTTTTAATAAGATTTCTGATCCATTTACGTTTAACCATCTTATTAAACTAGTGTTCAATAACTCAATCCTTGCTCTCTGCGTTCTCCCCTACATTCTTCCTTCCTTTGATTTCTTTATTTTTTTAATATATTTTGCTTGCTTGTAACTCTCTTACCAGTCCTTACTAGTTTAAACCCTTTGTCACCTTTCTATTTGCCCTCTTGCCAATGACACAAGAGTCTTGTTCAGGTGGTATGTTCACCATCAGTGCTACTCCACCTTTCCCAGAATTAACTTCAAACAGTTACTGGTGTTAAATTGTTGCCCAAGGAAGAATGGAATAGGTAATTCCCAGTGTGAGAGAGGAACCTATGAAGGAAACGGTGCTTGTGTATCTCAAAGTTAAGACTGCATTGGACAGAAGGAGGCCAGATGGTATGTTTAATTCAGTGCTGAGGGGTTCAGGTTGATGACTCTTTTGAGAAAGCTTGACTGTAATGTTGCTCGCCCACCCACCTTTTAATTATGAGAGCAATCACACTGCCACTGCAAAAATCTAGCATGGCGCCACAGGAGGTCCATGAAAGCTGTGTTAACACAAAACAGCTGGCAAAGACCGCTGGGAAATCTTGAAAAATACCAAATACTTCAGATGAGAATTATATTTGCATGATTCATGTTCATTTATTAGATCCCAAATTAACTTGAGGTTTTAAGCAAGTGATTTTTTGTTTCTGTTTTAACTTTCAAATCTTCAGGTAAATTTTGAGGGAGGGACTGCTTTAGTTAATGATTAGTTAATTAGTTAAAGCCACTTAAAGAATCATTTGAAGTTGGTTTTCTCCAGAACTTGCGTTCAATAGCTTTGCATCAGAATGCATTTATTTCTTCATATATTCTTGTACAACATTTACCAGAACAGCTGGAAAGAGATAGAATTTTTTTCCATATGATCATTTTGGAAATGCCCATTTAAACTTGCCTTATGTATGTGGTTACACTGTGTTTAATTTTCATCACACTCTCTCATGCTCATCTATCTGGGAAATTGAATTAAACCAAGGTCTGCTTTCCTCTATGATGAATCCAATGGACTAAGCAGCAACTGTGTTTGGATGGTTTCAAATTTTAAATTTGCTGACGTACATGGGAATATCTGATGAGAGTCTGGTGCATTGCCCTAGCATTGGTTGATTTTACTAATTCTTGATTATTAGACTTTTTTAAATTTATGTTCGGGTGTGTAGAACATAGAACTGTACAGCACAAGAATGTCTGTGCACCACAATGTCGTGCCGAACATGATGCCAAGACCATCACTTATCTACCTACACAAAATCCGTATCCCTCCATTCCCAGCATAACTGCATGTCTATCTAAAAGCCTCTTAAATGCCACAAACTTACCTGCTTCAGTCACCAACTCTGGCAACATGATTCAGGCACTCACCACCCTCTGTGTAAAATCTGCCTCACACATCTCCTTTACACTTTGATATTTATTGTATGAGAAAAGGGATTGTCGTCATGCTAGTTTAAGATTGAAATAAGTTGTTAATAATTATGGATTTTGTCTGTGCATTGCAAAATATAAATGCTAAGATTAACATTTGAAGTACTAACAATGCTCTTGTATCTCACTGCACATTTATTCTGATCTTTTCTATCTAAAATAATTGGCATTAAAATTTAATTTTGTAGTATATGCACTAAAATACTGATAAACTACTTACAAATTATAGCTTAAGACACTGGAGGGGAAACTGAAAGAATATGTACTGCCGCATGAAGGAAATGGGGAAATTTTAGTTTAGTTTAGAGATACAGCGCGGAAACAGGCCTACCGGGTCCACGCTGACCAGCGATCCCCGCACATTAGCACTATCCTACACCCACTAGGGACAATTTTACACATACACCAAGTCAATTAAACTACAAACCTGTACGTCTTTGGAATGTGGGAGGAAACCCACGCAGGTCACGGGGAAAACGTACAAGCTCCATACAGGCAGCACCCCTGGTCGGGATTGAACCCGATCTCAGGCACTGCATTCGCTGTAAGGCAGCAACTCTACCGCTGTGCCACCGTGACCGCCCTAAATGTTGGTATTTAGACCAGGTGATATACAATAGATTGACAGTTTGTGATAAGACCTATTTCATGGAAATTCATAGAACACGGCATACGAAGTCTTTGACAGTGTATGACCAGAATGTATACGGCTTGTCATGAAGATGTACAGCACTTTTGAGAAACTTGCCAGATTGTTAGAAAACATCTATAATCAGTCCCTCAAGCACTGTTAGAATGGACAGGAAATTGACACAATGCTTTAGATCAACAGTTCGAGTGAGACAAGGATGCCTGATTTGTTACTCGATTTATTTAATAGAGTACTGAAAGAAGTAAAAAAAAAAAATTTGCAATTGAAATACAATTTCAATAGAGGGTACATGACAAGGTTTAAAACAATTCTGATTACTATAAGAAAATAACTGCAGATGCTGGTACAATTCGAAGGTGTTTATTCACAAAATGCTGGAGTAACTCAGCAGGTCAGGCAGCATCTCAGGAGAGAAGGAATGGGCGACGCTTCGGGTCGAGACCCTTCTTCAGATTACTACATTGATTCTGATTACTACATTGACTCTAGCGTGTCAGATTTTCAGAGACTAACCTGTAAGGTGCATATGTAGAGAGGAAAAGTTGGATTACAGTCAAACACAAATGAGAAAGGGCATGCCAACTAAGAAGCAGAAAGAAGATGTTCATCTTACTCTTGGGGTTAATGACATTGAAATGGTGAGGTTGTCCCTATGGGAGAGTTGATATCCCTCGAGCAGATTTGTAAAGAAGACATTAAAACAAAAAAGATATACACAAAAAGCTGGAGTAACTCAGCAGGACAGGCAGCATAATTGGGGAGAAAGAATGGGTGGCGTTTTGGGTCGAGACCCCCCCTTCCGTCTGAAGAAGGGTCTCGACCCAAAACGTCACCATTCCTTCTCTCCAGAGATGCTGCCTGTCCAGCTGAGTTACTCCAGCTTTTTATGTCTATCTTCGGTTTAAACCAGCATCTGCAGTTCCTTCTTACACATTAAAACAAAAAAGTTGCTTTTTGACGTTTGTGGGATTTGGTTGAATACTTTTAAGACATTTTGGTTAAAAACGCAGAAGGGAGAGTTTGTGAAGTGAAGATCATCTCCATTACACCATACAGATTTTAACATTGGAACAGTGGGGGGAAAAAGGACCAGAAAAAAGCAGCCATGAATGAGTTATTTTATTATTTGCAACAGAATGTAAAGTATAAAAGATGATACAACAAATGACATTTCTGTAAGTCCAAAGCAAGATGTCTTTCACTCAAACCTATGGTAAGAAAATGCAATAATACAAAGGTCTGCCCATTCAGAGACAGGAGTTCAGATTCCACCATGGGAGCTGAGGACATTTAAATTCATTCATTCAAGAATCTGGAATGTCATGAATTCTTACTGCAAAATTGCTGAGATTGTTGTAAAACCTTTCTGATCTGCTGTCCTTGGGTCTATGACTGCAGACAGGCAATGATGGATTTGAAGAGATTGAGCAAACTACTCAGTTGCACAAAAAAACACTTTGTCTTTGATTTTAAAGAGCAACAAAAGTTAACTAAAAAGGCAATACGGGGAGAAAAGATGAGGTACGAGGGTAAACTAGCCAATAATATAAAGGAGGATAGCAAAAGTTTTTTTAGGTACGTGAAGAGGAAAAAAATAGTCAAGGCAAATGTGGGTCCCTTGAAGACAGAAGCAGGGGAATTTATTATGGGGAACAAAGAAATGGCAGACGAGTTAAACCGTTACTTTGGATCTGTCTTCACTGAGGAAGATACACACAATCTCCCAAATGTTCTAGGGGCCGGAGAACCTAGGGTGATGGAGGAACTGAAGGAAATCCACATTAGGCAGGAAATGGTTTTGGGTAGACTGATGGGACTGAAGGCTGATAAATCCCCAGGGCCTGATGGTCTGCATCCCAGAGTACTTAAGGAGGTGGCTCTAGAAATAGTGGAAGCATTGGAGATCATTTTTCAATGTTCTATAGATTCAGGATCAGTTCCTGTGGATTGGAGGATAGCAAATGTTATCCCACTTTTTAAGAAAGGAGGGAGAGAGAAAACGGGTAATTATAGACCAGTTAGTCTGACATCAGTGGTGGGGAAGATGCTGGAGTCAATTATAAAAGACGAAATTGCTGAGCATTTGGATAGCAGTAACGGGATCATTCCGAGTCAGCATGGATTTACGAAGGGGAAATCATGCTTGACAAATCTACTGGAATTTTTTGAGGATGTAACTAGGAAAATTGACAAGGGAGAGTCAGTGGATGTGGTGTACCTCGACTTTCAGAAAGCCTTCGACAAGGTCCCACATAGGAGATTAGTGGGCAAAATTAGGGCACATGGTATTGGGGGTAGGGTACTGACATGGATAGAAAATTGGTTGACAGACAGAAAGCAAAGAGTGGGGATAAATGGGTCCCTTTCGGAATGGCAGGCAGTGACCAGTGGGGTACCGCAAGGTTCGGTGCTGGGACCCCAGCTATTTACGATATACATTAAAGACTTAGACGAAGGGATTAAAAGTACCATTAGCAAATTTGCAGATGATACTAAGTTGGGGGGTAGTGTGAATTGTGAGGAAGATGCAATAAGGCTGCAGGGTGACTTGGACAGGTTGTGTGAGTGGGCGGATACATGGCAGATGCAGTTTAATGTAGATAAGTGTGAGGTTATTCACTTTGGAAGCAAGAATAGAAAGGCAGATTATTATCTGAATGGTGTCAAGTTAGGAGGAGGGGTAGTTCAACGAGATCTGGGTGTCCTAGTGCATCAGTCAATGAAAGGAAGCATGCAGGTACAGCAGGCAGTGAAGAAAGCCAATGGAATGTTGGCCTTCGTAACAAGAGGAGTTGAGTATAGGAGCAAAGAGGTCCTTCTACAGTTGTACCGGGCCCTGGTGAGACCGCACCTGGAGTACTGTGTGCAGTTTTGGTCTCCAAATTTGAGGAAGGATATTCTTGCTATGGAGGGCGTGCAGCGTAGGTTCACTAGGTTAATTCCCGGAATGGCGGGACTGTCGTATGTTGAAAGGCTGGAGCGATTGGGCTTGTATACACTGGAATTTAGAAGGATGAGGGGGGATCTTATTGAAACATATAAGATAATTAGGGGATTGGACACATTAGAGGCAGATAACATGTTCCCAATGTTGGGGGAGTCCAGAACAAGGGGCCACAGTTTAAGAATAAGGGGTAGGCCATTTAGAACGGAGATGAGGAAGAACTTTTTCAGTCAGAGGGTGGTGAAGGTGTGGAATTCTCTGCCTCAGAAGGCAGTGGAGGCCAGTTCGTTGGATGCTTTCAAGAGAGAGCTGGATAGAGCTCTTAAGGATAGCGGAGTTAGGGGGTATGGGGAGAAGGCAGGAACGGGGTACTGATTGAGAGTGATCAGCCATGATCGCATTGAATGGCGGTGCTGGCTCGAAGGGCTGAATGGCCTACTCCTGCACCTATTGTCTATTGTCTATTACCTGATTGCAGCAAGTCAAGAAAATCAACCACTTCCAAATTTCCCCCAGCAATTGGAGGATGGCTAATAAATGCATTGTTGGGGGGGATGCAGGTGATTGTAAACTGCAGTACAAATGCATGGAGATTTTAGTTTCTACCATGTTACAGTGAAGTCAGTAGTTGCTATTCTCCAGACATCAGAACTGAGATGTTTCCATCCAATTTGGGGTAAAAAAAAAAGTTTCATGAATTATTGTTGAAGTTTTGTTATCCATTTGAACAATTTAAAGTGAAATAACAGGAACAGACTTGAGTGAGCTGGACGCAACTCTCATAATTGGTATTCTTCAGGGAAAACTTTATGAATTCTTTAGAGTGCTTGAAATTCAGTAAAGAGTGGTGATAGTTCAGGTGGACATGCTGTTGTATTCTCGCAATTGGATCAATATATTGTGTGTTTGTCTGAATTTTGATTTGGAGAAATTCTAGTTGTGGGGTTTGCAATGCTGCATCTCCTCACCCAAGGTCTAAATACTGCTGGTTTGAGTTATTCCACATAAAGGATCTGTTGTAATTTGCTCTCAGTGAATGAATTTGGGTTTGCCCTGTCTACTTTTGCGAGGCATTTTCCTAAAAGTAAGTATTTTTTGTTCAAGTAAATTGCATAGCTTCCCATTTCGGTGCAGAAGCATTTTTTTCTGAATATATATTGGTGTTGCATTTTTATTTCAGATTTAAGAAATAGAGAAATTGAATTATTCTTTCACAGTGTATTCTGTAAACTTTTATTATTTCTTATTCCCATATTGCTCTGCCAATGTTGCTCATTTTTACAATTGAGGGAACTGGCAGCCACCCAAGGGAGAGGAGTTGTTGCAGAATTTGTGTTTCTGCTGTTTTCTCCACCATATTTTCCAACATTAACCCAGCATCAAGTTATTTCCCACTGACACAGTTGTGCTGCCAATTTCATGTCAAGGGAGTTCAGACATGAACCACCACTGCAATCCTCATTTTAAATTATCAGTGAGTGATTCCCTGTGGAGAATTCTGCCTAGTCTAACCCTGGCGTACACCCACTGCCTTTTAAGATGACATACCATTCAGAATAAAAAATTGCAGTGTGGTATTTTAGCGACAGATTCACAATTATTTTAAGCTTGCAAATCAGCAGCTTTCTAATGTGTTGGACACTGTGGCTTCCATTATTGATACGATGTTGTGAATTTGTTGTTGAAATACCTCAGATTCGTGTTTTCTACACGAAAAAATGGTTGGTTTAATTTCCGATTAAGAAAAGGAAAGTCTTAGTTACATAGCATTAGCCAAGAACTCCAGTTGTGTATATGTCATGAACATATCTTGTACAACATTCGTTCTGAAATTACCAATGTAGTGGAAAGCATTTTCTGTTGTTTGCAGATAATGCATAAAACCTTTTTTTTTTAAATTAAAGTGTCTATTCAGTGCGACATTCTGTGTCCATGGTTGTCACATGGTGGAGAAGATTGAAATACCACTTCAGGGCTTGGTTTTTATTCATACTACTACAGATAGCGAACTCAATCTGAAGATTATCTCTGTTTTAGCACACAAGTGGAATATAAAGTTAATTTTTGAAATAAAAACATAAGATGCTTTATACACTCAGTAGGTCAGGCAGTATCGGTGGAAAGTATAGGGGT
The DNA here is from genome assembly GCF_053455715.1 of Rhinoraja longicauda. Lineage (NCBI taxonomy): Eukaryota > Metazoa > Chordata > Chondrichthyes > Rajiformes > Arhynchobatidae > Rhinoraja > Rhinoraja longicauda. Next base: position 6,188,361 of record NC_135958.1, on the reverse strand, counting down.
CATGTTTTGGGTTTCAGATCGGAACATTAACTGTTTCTTGGTTCACAGATGCTGACTGACCTGCTGAGTGCTGCATGTTGTGCTTTTATTTCAGAGTTCCAGCAAATGCATTCTTTTGGATTTCTGTGGATTGATTTTTATCTGGGTGATAACATCTTAGAATTGTCAGTGTACACAGCCTTTAATTACTGCAGCAGTTATTCATGCCATCTGGAAAAGCAAATTAGATTCAGATTAATCTCCGTGCAATTAATTGGCCTAAACGTAAGTAATGCAATTTATTGTGCAAATAACTTCACAACTCACCTCTGCTAGGTTAACCCATCCACCTGAAGGGAACATACAAATTGACAAAAAAAAAGATTTTTTCTCCTGTCTGATTTTATAATTCGAATACTATTGGGTAAATTAATTTAGAAATGAATTTAGCTACTTTTGCCTCTGGAATTTTAATATAAAAGTTCTGTTGTTATTTCATTAAGCACATGGTTGGCTACTTCTGGTTAGCCTTCATTAGTTCAGTGAATATCTCTCCAAAATGCATTGCAAATCTTCACACCTCATTTTGGGGTTCAAAACTATCTAGTTGATCCTATGGAATTATGCAGACAGCAGGTTGCTCTTCATTAAATATCATTTGTAGTAGCATTGAGTCTAAAACATAGTCATTCAGGAAGTGTCAAATATTGTGAGACAGGGTACTGATTCTTTGAGCTACTGGAGTGCAAGGTGCCTGGCATTATGGTGACTGAATCTGGAGTGAAGGCAATATACTTTAAATAGCTTCCAAATCATCGTTAGATTTGCTTCTCTCCACTTGGAAACTCATTGAAGCTGCAGTGTAGCAAAGCTTGAGTAAAGTGTTGGGACAATTATGCAATCTTACTTGACACCATTCTGCACTGGCATGGAGTCTGTTATGGATTCATTGGTTAAGGTCATAGCTTTCATGCCATTATGTAGCAGATATAAAATAGAGTTGAACTTCTGAGGACAGCCAAACTTGAGAAGGATATTTCACAATTCCTCTTAATTGACAAAGACTTAACAACTTCAAAAAAAACATGTATAGTAATGATGCATTTCATCTGGAGTTTGGGTGCATGGTGGAGATCGCAGATATATTGTAAATTAAGATGGATGGACATCATTGTGATTGAGGTAGAAGCTGTTTGGCCGCAGATGAGCATCTGGTGATGTTCCCTGAGTAGTTATTACAATTATATTTGTCTCCTTTCATGAAGATGGCCATTACTACAATGTCTCTACGGTCCCTAACAGATTCTGTGGGGAAAAAACTGGAAAGGCTGAAAATATTCTTCAGGTCAGGCTACATCTGTGGGAAGATAAATGGCAAATGTTTCAGGTCGGAGACCTGTCATCAGAACCAAAATGGGGAGGAGGCTTATTTAAAAAAGAGATTTTATGGCCCTTCAAGTGCATTGACAACATCAGCTCAATTTTATATAGCATTAATGATGCAGAAAAAAATTCCGCCAGGGCTTCAGTCAAATGTCACTATACCAAGATGATCAGAAGCTTGGTCAGAGAGGATTTTATCATCAAAACATTAAGGAGTTGGGAGCCTGTTTAAGTCAGTAAGTACAGAAACGACAGGTCAATGTGACTTGGCGTGAGTTGATGTGAGTTTGGAACTAGAAGAAGAGTTTTGGATAACCCCCAAGTTTACAGAGAGTGGAAAGAGCAGATTGCCAGGAATGCAATGGAGCAAATAATGTTGTTCTCCGCTGAGTTACTGCCCCTAATACAGTGTCCTCGGATTTTGTCAGTGGTCTCTTGATTGACACCTTTATTGAAGGCCTTCTGAAAGTTCAAATACACCACATCAGTCGATGTGCTCTTATTGATTATGCAATTAAATCGCAATCAGAAATTTCCAGCAGATTTGTCAGACATAATATCTTTTCATAAATCCATGTTGACTGTGCCCAATCCTATTATTTTCCAGGTGTCTTGTCACCACATCCTGAATATTGGATTTCCTTGCTGTTTGTACTGCTGCTATTTAGTCTGGAGTATCTTATTTTGTGTCTCCCTCCTATCAGAAATAACAGGATTACATTTGCCGCCTTCAATCTATGAAAACTGTTCCAGAGTCTATGGAATTTTGGAAGATGACTACTAACTCCCTACACTCCTTCCAAATCTCTGTCAATTAAGTGGGCTTTCAGTCACATTAATTTGTCCAATGCTCTTTTTATAATAGTTGCTTTTGAAATCTAATTTTCTCTATATATGTAGTATTCTACTATTTCCAGAATATTTCTGGGTTTTCTCCTCATGAACTGATCCAAAACACTTAATTTATTTCTCCGGCATTTCTTCTTTTCAAAATTCTAAAATTTTCCTAATCCACAAGTCCCTTGTTTCTTTTGGAAATGTTATAAAGCTTTTCCATGAATCTATTACTAGCTTTTGCTTCTCCTGGTAGCCCAGTTTTTGCTTGGGTATTTTCTTTACCTCAGGAAAGTAAATATTACTTGTAAACCATTAATTATTTCCATTGATAGCATACATTCAAAGCATTTAAGTAGTTTTCCAGCCCACCGTAGTCAACTGGGACCTCATGTCTTCATGATTTTCTTTATTCTCATTTAAGACTGTGATATTAAAGTATTTCACTTTCAATCTTTAAATAAAGTTGTATCATATAGTCTGAAGAAGGGTCTAGACCCAAAACGTCACATATCCATTTTCTCCGGTGATGGTGGCTGATCCACTGAGTTACTCCAGCACTTTGTGTCTATTTTTGGTATAAACCAGCATCTGCAGTTTCTTTTTATTACAATTTGTATCATATAATGATCTGTTCCCTATAGTCCCCATAACATCTAGATCATCAATCAGCCCTTTCTGAGCATATTGATGTTGCATGATGACATATGGAGAAAACCAAGTCTTATACATGAATTTATTCGATGAGCCATTGCTGATAATTTGGTTCATTGAGGAGCACAATTCTTGAGAATTGAGAACTGAGGTTGTATTAAACAGAGCTTGAGTCGGGTATGTATTGCATAAATTAAAAGGTGACTTTTTATCTCTGCAGTTTTGGCTGCCGTCTCATCTCAGCCATGCTTTTGGTGAACTGACATCAATCTTTTATTGAGTCCACCCTTTTCATTAGATTATTCCAGGAAGTTGAGCATGAGAATGACTATTGGATCAGTTTACAGACAAATGCTGGTACTTGTAAACCATCAAATGTGTTGACAGGAAACAAAGGCCCCTTGAGGATGAAGAGTATTTTTTTAAGAAGGAATCTTACTCTGATAAGCTTTATTTTGAGATTATATTGCATTCTAGTTGAAAATACAATGATCAGATCTTTTGTAATGGATATGCGTGTTTATCAGGAGAAACAAAATTACACTTAAATTGTCGAAATGAGAGTCTGTAACGCTTAATCATTATAAAATTAGTCATAAATTAATAAATGAACTGCCCTGTTTTATTACCATTACAACTGAGTATTCCTCTTCAACGAATTACATGGTGCTAGTTAAATGCTACTCATAAATTAGCGAAACAACAGATGAGGTGACTTGAAGACATTTTTACGTCACAGTAGCCTTTGGCAGCAGAATTGGTTCAAGTTTCAAATCTTTGAAGCTATAACTTTGATTGGTGTGTAATTAATAGCACTCTGAAACTAGCACCTGCTTTTAATTTGCTGAGGAACTGAAACAACTTCCTGCAGTGTACAGGGGCGATTTGCATTTTAACTGTTTCCTTTTAAAACATGTTTTAAACAGGCCACTGAGGTACAAATTTTGTATTTGTTTCTGCAATGATTTCATCTATTTAAACCCCATATGGCACACAACTAAGTCTCTGTGTTCTATTCTGACTGGCAAGGTAAATAATTATCTTTTATAAAAGCCGAGAGTCAAGAGGGTTTAATTGTCATATATACTGAACCAGAACAACAAATTCAATTCTTGCTTCAATGCAGCAGCACAGTCCACAATAGCACACAGTCCTCAATACACACAGTCCTCAATACACACAGTCCTCAATAGCTAACATAATAAAGTTCAATAAATAAAAAAGAAACCCAATATGGTACAAAGCAACACCCCAACCAAGTCCCTGGTGCAACCTGGGCCTTTTGGAGTTTAGTTGGAGTTTGTGGTGTTCAATAGCCAGATAGTTGTTGGGAAGAAGTTGTTCCTGATCCTGGAGGTCACATTTTTCAGATTCCTATACCTTCTTCCTGATGGAGGATTGAAATGAACTCAAGGCCAGGGTGCTATGGGTCCTTGATGATGCTGTCTTTTTGAGGCTGCACCTTCTACTTAGATCAGTATCAATGATGGACAGGTTAGTGTTCACGACTTTCTGTAATTTTCTACGTTCCTGGATACTCAAGTTGCTGAACCAGGCTGTAATGCAACCAGCCAAAAATAAATGTCACCATACTCTAGTGACTTTTTGCAAACGGCACAACAACAAAGGATCAAATGTAAAATCTTCTGAACAAAGTTGTAACTTAATGTAGAAACAATGGCACCCCACAGAAAGATCTATTATGTGATAAACCTTTTTACCATGTACCAATATGGTGTATTCATTTTGAAGCTTGTCGATGACAATTTGCACAGCCCATGAAAGAAGCAAAATTCAAAGGCCTCCTCTTGACTCTGATGTCAAGACAGTAATAGTAGATGTTTTTGTCGGTGAGGTGGTTGTTCCCCTTCTCATGAGAAGGTACTTATTCCACTGCAGAGGAATTGAGGAAGATTTGTCAGATCTTTACAGCCTTAATTTTGGTGTCTGAAGCACACAATACTTGGTAAAAAAGGTGTAACAGCCTGAAATGATTTCTTTCAGCAGATCATTCCCTCTGATTGTCTGGTAGACTCAATAATAAACTATTATCCCTTATAATGTGATGGTGTTGAGCTGAAAGACAGTATATATCCTTGTATTCTCTTCCAGATAGTCATGTCATCCATAATATTCAAGTTTAAGCTGTTGGGAGGTTTTTGGCATGTGTTTAAATATACATCCCTTTCTTACCACGTTCGTTGCTAGAGATATTTTTCTCATAGTCTGTTTCATATTGTTTCGTATTGCAATGCTAAATTAGGAATTGGGGCTTAGTGGATACTGCATTTGCCTCTAAATCAGAAGGTTGTTTGGCATAGATTTAAGTGGAATGATCACAAGGAAATTAAGCTGACTTTTTTTTAGCTTGAAGGAGCTAGTTCTCACCACCTGGAAAGTTCGGAGAGGTACAAATGCTCTTCGTATTTAGAAAATACCTGAATGAGCACTGGTGTACCTTCATAACAAGTCTATAAATTAGGAAATAGAAAATTGAATTTGTCTGAATAGGTGTTCGTTCTTCAACTAAACAAACAAAAAGTCAAATAAGAGTTTTAAGTGCCATAAAAATGTCTAACTCCATGATTCAAGTCTTGTTGGAGACTTGACCTCTTCAGGATATTACCACAGAGCAGTGTGGAGGGAGGGCTGCTCTTTAGTTGCTTGGAGTACCACTGTATTGGGGGGGTAAATGATGGCCGGTGATAGGTGTGAAGTTGAGGTGACAGTCATCTTATTGCGGAGGTGAGGGTCTGACACATCTATTCCTGCTTCTGATATGTGAGGCAAGATCCCGTCTGTTTTCTAAGGCAGGTATAAAAGGTGCAATTACTATTTTGAAGAGGTGGAAGGGAGTTATCCCTTTTCCAATATTTAATCCCTAATTCAACACAATTTTAAACAGATGTTCTGGCCATTATCATGTTCTATACATTTTGTTTATTTGTTTTCTTGTAAAGATTTGTCAGCTTCACTTGTCTTCAACCAAAATTAAAATGTCAGAATAACTCGGACAGTCAAGCAGCAGTCTTTCCAGGTGAGGCAGAGGTTCACTTGCACCTCCTCCAACCTCATCTACTGTATCCTCTGTTCCAGGTGTCAACTTCTGTACATCAGCGAGACCATCGTTTCACTGAACACCTCCGCTCAGTCCGCCTAAACCTACCTGATCTCCCGGTTGCTCAGCACTTTAACTCCCCCTCCCATTCCCATTCCCAATCTGACCTTTCTGTCCTGGACCTCCTCCAGTGAGGCCCAGCACAAATTGGAGGAACAGCACCTCATATTTTGCATGGGTAGCTTACACCCCAGTGGTATGAACATTGACTTCTCTAACTTCAAATAACCCTTGCTTTCCCTCTATCTCCAACCCATCCCCCTTCTCAGATCTCCCACCAGTCTTACTGTCTCCGACTACGTTCTATCTCTGACCTGCCAACTCCCCTGACATCAATCTGAAGAAGGGTCTCGACCAAAAACGTTACCCATTCCTTCTCTCCAGACATGCTGCCTGTCCCACTGAGTTACTCCAGCATTTTGTGTCTACAATAGAAACTCTAAAATGTTTTGGGTCTCTTTCCACAGATAATGTGTGAGTTCTTGCAGTTCTGATTTTGTTTCAGATTCCAGTATTTGCAGTTTTTTAAATTTTCAGTCCCTTTTTTCTTTTGAAACCTTTACTCTTCCCACATGGTAACACTATAATTTGGCTCAGCAGGGACCAAGGGAATCCATATTTCCTCTATTAGTATAATGCAAAGACATTTAGTGCGTCAATGAGGAAGATCTGATGCCTGCCTTCAAAACAAGGGTTTAAGAAGGGACCCATATAATTTTTCAGTCATCAAATCCTGGGAAATCATTGCATGATTTACATTTTCAGTGGAAGTTTTTGTAATCTTAATCTGAAAGCAAGACACCTGCTTTTAGTTTTTAAGTGTGCATGTGAAATGTATTTTAAAGATTAAGAAATGAGATTACTTAAAGTTATCGTGTGTAATTTTGGACAGGTAGAAGCTTGCTGTAGGTGAAGCTAATGGTGAGCACAACCATAATAATCCCTGCATTGGCAATCTGTACATTTTAGTGTGTAGGAAGAAACTGCAGATGTTGGTTTACACCGAAGATGGATACAAAAGGCTGGAGTAACTCAACGGGACAGGCGGCATATCTGGAGAGAAGGAATGGATGACGCTTTGGGTCGAAACCCTTCTTCAGACTGGAGTCAGGGGAGAGGGAAACTGGAGATATGGATGGGTACAAAATGTAATGTGTGAAAACAACAGATCCAAGCAGGCGATGATCAAAGAAATGTAGAATGGTTCATTTTAGTGGCAGCAGTCCAAAGTGAGACCATTGCCATAACCACCAATTGTATAAAGTTAACATTTTTCCAACGTTCTTTAAGTAAAAAATGAACAGCGTTAAAGGTTTTGTTTCAAGCTGAGATGGAACAGGACAGCAAAAATCAGACAAAACAAAAGATAACATAGATTCCATTCTTAGCGCAACTCTCGGCTGCATAAACTCTGCACACACTCTTCTGAACCATGAAGATTATAGTAGGAAAGAACTGCAGATGCTGGTTTAAATCGAAGGTAGACACAAAATGCTGGAATAACTCAGCGGGACAGGCAGCATCTCTGGAGAGAAGGAACGGGTGACGTTTCAGGGTGACGTGACGGGTGGAGAAGTGTCTCGACCCGAAACATCACCCGTTCCTTCTCTCCAGAGATACTGTCTGTCCCGCAGAATTACTCCAGCATGTTGTGTCCACCCATGAAGATTATAGTCTTTGTTTTCATTTTGGTAGCCTCCTTATTGATGTTGAGCTAAATGGGTGGTTGACAACTTTACACGTAATTTAATATGTTTATTAGCATTAATAAAGCACTGTAAGTGTGCTCCAAAAAACCATCATGTTCACAGAGAGTGAATGCATCCATAGGTTCAAGGTGATGGGGGAAAGATTTAATAGGAACCTGAGGGGGTAACTTTTTCCACTCAAATGGTGGTAGGTATATGGAAAAGCTGCCGGAAGTTGTAGTTGAGGCAGGTTATATGGTAACGTTTAAAAAACATTTAGACAGGTACATGGATAGGACAGGTTTGGAGGGGTATGGGCAAAATGCAGGTAGATGGGACTCGTGTTGATGGGACATATTGGCCGCTGTGGGCAAGTTGGGCCGAAGGGCCTGTTTTCATGTTGTAAGACTCATTGGCTGTAAAACATGTGAGAAATTAAAGATGCTTGGCTGCCACTCAAACCAAAGAAATTTGATTAAAATGCTCCTGTTTAGACACCATTCATTTGTGTGCGCTGGTTCTGATTATAAGCCTGGGTAAAGTAGTAATCTCTGGGTTGCTGGTTATTTCATGTGTACTTTGTTAAAGTATTATCCTTCATGCCAAAATGCTTTGGGTTTCAGGGATTAGAAGTATGTGGTTAGGTATTATAAATGTGGCTTGAATGGGGAGGATCGAGAGGTTTATAATGTTGAAAGGATTAAATAAGAGACCATTTTCGCTGTTGGAATTGTAAAAAGTGGACATAATTAAAAATGGGCCTTGGGAAACGTACAAGGTAGTAAAATCTGAGATACTTCCTAAAGACTTAATAGTATTGTGAGCAACAAGGTTTTATTGGGTAAGTGAATCAACAGGTAAGCAAGGTGGATAATAGTGAAGAAACAAGGAACTGCAGATGCTAGTTTACAAAAAAAAAGTGCTGGAGTAACTCAGCAGGTCAGGCAGCATGTCTGGAAAACATGGATCTGAACATGGACCTGAAATATTACCTCACCATGTTCTCCAGGGATGCTGCCTGACCCGGACTGAGTTAGTCCAGCACTTGGTCTTTTTTTTGTGGATAATAGCAAGTTGGGACACATCTCTCAAAATGGAACAGCAGCTGAATGGCCAACCCCTGCTGCAGTGTTAAGATCATTGTGGGTCAGTGTTATGATCATTGTGATATTGTGGGAAACCAGAGAGGAAATTGCGGGTGCCCTAGTTGAGATTTACGAGTCGTCTTTAAATACAGGAGAGGTGCTGGAAGACTGGAGGGTGGCAAATGTTCATGAAGGGCTGCAAGGAAAATGCTGGAAACTATAGGCCAGTGTGTCTCTGCTCGGACTAGAGGCCTGAGCTATGGGAAGAGGTTGGGTGGGACTCTATTCCTTGGAGTGCAGGAGAATGAGGGGTGATCTTATAGCGGTGTATAAGATCTTGAGAGGAATAGATCGGGTAGATGTACAGAGTCTCTTGCCCAGAGTAGGTGAATCGAGGACTAGAGGACATAGATTTAAGGTGAAGAGGAAAAGATTTAATAGGAATCTGAGGGGTAACTTTTTCACACGAAGGGTGGTGGGTGTATGGAACAAGCTGTCAGAGGAGGTAGTTGTGGCAGGGACTATCCCATCATTTAAGAAACTGTTAGACAAGTACATGGATAGGACAGGTTTGGAGAGATATGGACCAAACGCGGGCAGGTGGGGCAAGTGTAATTGGAACAAGTTGGTTGGTGTGGGCAGTTTCCACAATGTATCACTCTATGACTCTATCAGAAGAAGAAGGCGATGAATGCACAATAAAAACTCTCGAGGCAGAGCTGCCATTTAAAAAGATCATGGCTAATGTTTTACCTTCACATTGTACCTAATTCCCCATATCCCTTGATATCATCTTGGACTGTTAATTTCTTTTCACTTTCTTTTCAATAAAACTTGCACTCAGGGAAGAAACATATTTTTCAAACAACCTGTACATAATTCATTACATCTATTATTCTAATTAGTTTTCCTGTGTAAGTTTTTGACCCTTGAAACAGTAACTTTATTAGTCTGGCCTTTCTAGAGTCATGCATGATAGAAACAAGCCCTCCTTTTGCTCACCTCCATTGAGCACCCACCTACACAATGAGGACTTGGTCTGTAGCCGTCTATTCCTTGGTATTTCAGGTGCAGACAGTCGTCGGGTTATGGAAGATTCATCTTGCCACTGTCTGACTTTATGTAAATTCTCCCATGTCAAAAATAAGTTTGGCTGCTGTTCACACGTTGGAAAAAAAGTCATTGCAACCTAAAAAGGACACTGACTTTTTTTGCTCCCAAAACAGGCAAACCAGAAATTGATTTGTTTCCTTATCAATGACCCACAATGGTAAAAAGAATGTAATAGATGTCTGTATAGACATCTGAGGTTGCTGTTTTTTTCCATGATTTTAGTTTTATTTTGTGAGTCATGCAGCATGTAAATGGGCCCTTTGGCCCAACTTCCTACGTGGCCCATCTACAGTAATCCTCCACCTGCCTGTGTTTGGCCCATATTCCTTCTAAACCTATCCTATCGATATACCTGTCCGAATGTCTTCTAAGCATTGTGATTACACCTGCTTCATCTCTGTCCTTTGGCCTCTTGTTCCACATCACCTGTTCAGCACTGCCTTCAACCACTGAAGGTCACCTCACCTTCTGTCTCCTTTTTCTGTTCGTTTACTTATTTATCTATTTATTCACTTCTCTATGTTCTAGAAATCCCTGTAAAGCGTCTTTGAGTGTTTGAAAAGCGCTATATAAATGCATTATTATTATTATTATTATTATATTCACTTGTTTAAAAGTTTAATGTTTAAAGTTTACCCGTTTAAACGGGTGCTGCACTGTAAGGAGTTTGTACGTTCTCCCCATGACCTGCGTGGGTTTTCTCCGAGATCTTCGGTTTCCTCCCACACTCCAAAGACGTACAGGTATGTAGGTTAATTGGCTGGGTAAATGTAAAAATTGTCCCTAGTGGGTGTAGGATAGTGTTAATGTACGGGGATCGCTAGGCGGCACGGACTTGGTGGGCCGAAAAGGCCTGTTTCCGGCTGTATATATATGATATGATATGATATGATATGATATGATAAACAATTAAAAGACATAAAAACAGCTTTTTTTCCCACGAGTGATAGTTCTACTCAATAACCAAAGTCTGTAGTGTCTTTTTTTGCTCTGGTGTATTTTCACCCACATGTTTAGACCATAATGTTGTATCCTTATTGTTTTGATGTGGTTATGCTTTATTCTTAATTGTTAACTGAATGGTTGTGTTGTCATTTGTGAGCAGAGCACCAAGGCACATTCCTTGGCCAATAAACTTATTCATTCATTCAAGTTGCCCCTTGGGTTCCTATTAAATCTTCCCCCCTTCACCTTAAATTGATGACCTCTGGTTCCTTATTCCCCTCTGGGTAAAAGACTCTGTGCATTTGCCCTATCTATTTCTCTCATGATCTTATACACCTCTATAAGATCACCTCTCATCTTCCTGTGCCCCAATGAATAAAGTCCTAGCCTGCATCCTGGCAACATCCTCGTGAATCTTCTCTGCACTCTTTCCAGTTTAACAACATCTTTCCTATAAAGCTGAACACAATACTCCAAATGTGGCCTCACCAATGTCTTGTACAACTGTAACATGACCTCCCAACTTCTATACTCAGTGCTCTGACTGACCACCCTATCTACCTATGATGCCACTGTGATGCCACTTTCATGGAAGATTAAACAATATAAATGAAAGGTGGAAATACTATCATCCCACAACAACATAATTTTATATTTCTTCCGCAGATAACAAAATAACAAAATGCAAATGCTGGAAATATGAATTTAAAAAATGTTGGAAGCACACAATAGTTCAATCAATGAGACACAAGGAACTAATGCTGGAAGCTTGAGACAAAACACAAAGTGCTGGAGTAACTCAGCAGGTCAGGCAGCATCTGTGGAGGAGGCACATGGAACTGCAGATGTTTTAAGACCTGTCTGAGTTACTCCGGCACTTTGCGTTTTGTTCATAGGTCTGGTGGCAATTGTGCTGAACTTAACTGTGCAGCTAACATGATCTGAAATATTAACTTTATTTTTCTCCCTACAAATGTCACCTGACCTTTGCTTCTCCAGCATTTTCGGTTTTCATGCCAGAGGTGTTTTGTTAATTTTATGTGCCTTAAAGCAGTGACATTAATTCTTGTCACATGAAGCTACCGCACCTGTTTCTACTTGCGCCAAATCCTGTTGGCCATCATTCCTGACCTGGATTGGCCGCTGGTCTAAAGAACAAGAGTGTAAAAATTCTCAGTCTTATTCTTTAAATATGTCTGTGGCATTTCTCCTCAGCAATAACTTTCTCAGACTACACTCCCCTCAATAACAATGTGCACTTGCTGTACTGATTTTCGGCGCATCTCCTAAGATTGCATGCTTTTTGTTGCCTGGATTCAGGAATGCCTTCTCTGTAATGTGTAGGAAGGAACTCCAGATGCTGGCTTCTACCAAAGACAGACACAGAGTGCTAGAGTAACTCATCAGGTCAGGCAGCATTTCTGGCAAAAAGGAATAGGCGACGTTTCAGGTCAGGACCCTTCTTTAGACCATTAGGCCACCTATTATTTTTCTCCAAAGATGTTGTTTTTTCCACTCTCTTTGATCAAGTATTTTTTTACCTGGCATAACATTTCCTTGGAGGGTTAATATAATTTTTTTTAAAAATATTGCTCCTGTGAGGTACATAAGGTATATGTACCTCACAGGATGTCCCTTTGGGACATAAAGGTATTTTTTTGAATCACAACAAAATTACATCACAGAGGTAGGCCAATTGGCTGATTTGTATCTGGGCCACTCAACCCGAGTCCATCTTCCAACATCAGGATGGTGGCCCTGCAAGTCATGGCACTTTGAGGACACATGCAAATATTTTTAAAATGTGATGACGGTTTCTAACCTACCTTCAGTTTGTGATCCCTGCTTTTTCACTTTTTCTGGTAATGGAAATGGATCTTTCCTGTTCACTAAGATATTCATAATTTTATACACCTCTTGGTCTCCCTAAACTGCCTTCGTTAATATGAAAGGAACATAACCTTATCCTATCCTGTCTTTCCTTTTGTCCCTGCAACCTCCTGAATTTTCCTGCATCATCCAGGGTGCAGTCAGGTTGTTCCTGGATTTCATGGACATGTTTCTTGGGATGTAGTCCAACAGGTGGAGTTACAGTTCCTACAAAACCACCTTTCTCTTAAATTTAGTGGCCTGGCTAATAAGGAAAGCATCTTGTCCTGCTATTTTTAAGTATTTGTGGACATACAATGCATGGTCCCTTGGCAGTGTTCCTCATCATTCCATATCTTTATGGAAAACTTCCATGCTGCATCTTCCCAAATGTATTTCATCACTTTTAAATTAAATTCTATTCATTACTTTTCTGACCAAGTGGCTAAACCATGCATATTTTCCTTTAAAATAAGTGTTTCACTTTGCTATCAATCCAGGATAATTTTTTTTAATCATCTGCACACTTTCTTATCAGACCCCTTATACTTCAGTCTAATATACATTAGAAGTCATTGATATACCTTACAAAAAAGGAATGGGTCATGTACTGTGGAACCTCATTAGTGACGGTCACAAAAACATCTGCAAACCTCTACCGCAGATAGACACAAAGTGCTAGAGTAACAGCGGGTTAGGTTGACCCACTGAGTTACTCCAACATCTTGTCTATCTTCAGTTTAAACCAGTATCTGCAGTTCCTTTCTACACATTCCACAAATCTCTACCTTTTGCTTCCTGTCACTCAGCCAATTTTGGATGAAATTTTTGTTGCAGCCTTCTTATTACCATGGTGCTTTTATTTTATTGACCTGTGTGCCACGAAGAATCGTATCAAAAATTGTGCAAAAATGTAAGAATTTCTCAAATGCATTGCCCACATTGGCCATCCACTAACTCCTCAACAAAATTCAATGAAGTTAGTCCAACTGAAATATCTCTTAATCAATCCATGCTGACTCTCTGTGATTAATATGTACCTTTCCAAAATAATCCATTCCATTAATTTGCCCATGACTGAAGTTAAATGAACTGGTTTGTAATTACTTGGTTTATCCCTTACTTCCCCTTTTCAACAAAAATACAATGTTAGCAGTGAGCCCAATCCTCCAGCACCAATCTGTACTCAAGGGCAGGATTATAAAATGATGGTCAGTGACTCCACTACTTCCTGCTTGCTTCTTTTACCAGCTCGAAAAATATTTAATCTATCCACGCTGGTGATTTATTCACTTTCAGTGGCGCTCATTTTTAAATAATTTCCATTTTACTTTGTTTATCACATCAAGTATTTCACATTTGTCCTCTTAATGGCGCTGTTGGTATCATCCCTGTCTTTGGAGATGTCAGCCACGTAATAATATAAATGCAAGATGTTATTCATCCACTGCGTGTTAGAGAACTAGTGCATTTATAGTTCCGACTTTTACAGAGGCATGAGGCAGGAGCTGGCCAAAATTGATTGGAAGGAGGCCCTAGCAGGGAAGACGGTAGAACAGCAATGGCAGGTATTCCTGGGAATAATGCAGAGGTTGCAGGATCAATTTATTCTAAAGAGGTGGAAAGACTCTAAGGGGAGTAAGAGACACCTGTGGCTGACAAGGGAAGTCAGGGACAGCATAAAAATTAAGGAGAGGAAGTATAACATAGCAAAGAAGAGTGGGAAGACAGAGGATTGGGACTCTTTTAAAGAGCAACAAAAGTTAACTAAAAAGGCAATACGGGGAGAAAAGATGAGGTACGAGGGTAAACTAGCCAATAATATAAAGGAGGATAGCAAAAGTTTTTTTAGGTACGTGAAGAGGAAAAAAATAGTCAAGGCAAATGTGGGTCTCTTGAAGACAGAAGCAGGGGAATTTATTATGGGGAACAAAGAAATGGCAGACGAGTTAAACCGTTACTTTGGATCTGTCTTCACTGAGGAAGATACACACAATCTCCCAAATGTTCTAGGGGCCGGAGAACCTAGGGTGATGGAGGAACTGAAGGAAATCCACATTAGGCAGGAAATGGTTTTGGGTAGACTGATGGGACTGAAGGCTGATAAATCCCCAGGGCCTGATGGTCTGCATCCCAGAGTACTTAAGGAGGTGGCTCTAGAAATAGTGGAAGCATTGGAGATCATTTTTCAATGTTCTATAGATTCAGGATCAGTTCCTGTGGATTGGAGGATAGCAAATGTTATCCCACTTTTTAAGAAAGGAGGGAGAGAGAAAACGGGTAATTATAGACCAGTTAGTCTGACATCAGTGGTGGGGAAGATGCTGGAGTCGATTATAAAAGACGAAATTGCTGAGCATTTGGATAGCAGTAACGGGATCATTCCGAGTCAGCATGGATTTACGAAGGGGAAATCATGCTTGACAAATCTACTGGAATTTTTTGAGGATGTAACTAGGAAAATTGACAAGGGAGAGTCAGTGGATGTGGTGTACCTCGACTTTCAGAAAGCCTTCGACAAGGTCCCACATAGGAGATTAGTGGGCAAAATTAGGGCACATGGTATTGTGGGTAGGGTACTGACATGGATAGAAAATTGGTTGACAGACAGAAAGCAAAGAGTGGGGATAAATGGGTCCCTTTCGGAATGGCAGGCAGTGACCAGTGGGGTACCGTAAGGTTCGGTGCTGGGACCCCAGCTATTTACGATATACATTAATGACTTAGACGAAGGGATTAAAAGTACCATTAGCAAATTTGCAGATGATACTAAGTTGGGGGGTAGTGTGAATTGTGAGGAAGATGCAATAAGGCTGCAGGGTGACTTGGACAGGTTGTGTGAGTGGGCGGATACATGGCAGATGCAGTTTAATGTAGATAAGTGTGAGGTTATTCACTTTGGAAGTAAGAATAGAAAGGCAGATTATTATCTGAATGGTGTCAAGTTTGGAGGAGGGGGAGTTCAACGAGATCTGGGTGTCCTAGTGCATCAGTCAATGAAAGGAAGCATGCAGGTACAGCAGGCAGTGAAGAAAGCCAATGGAATGTTGGCCTTCGTAACAAGAGGAGTTGAGTATAGGAGCAAAGAGGTCCTTCTACAGTTGTACCGGGCCCTGGTGAGACCGCACCTGGAGTACTGTGTGCAGTTTTGGTCTCCAAATTTGAGGAAGGATATTCTTGCTATGGAGGGCGTGCAGCGTAGGTTCACTAGGTTAATTCCCGGAATGGCGGGACTGTCGTATGTTGAAAGGCTGGAGCGATTGGGCTTGTATACACTGGAATTTAGAAGGATGAGAGGGGATCTTATTGAAACATATAAGATAATTAGGGGATTGGACACATTGGAGGCAGATAACATGTTCCCAATGTTGGGGGAGTCCAGAACAAGGGGCCACAGTTTAAGAATAAGGGGTAGGCCATTTAGAACGGAGATGAGGAAGAACTTTTTCAGTCAGAGGGTGGTGAAGGTGTGGAATTCTCTGTCTCAGAAGGCAGTGGAGGCCAGTTCGTTGGATGCTTTCAAGAGAGAGCTGGATAGAGCTCTTAAGGATAGCGGAGTGAGGGGGTATGGGGAGAAGGCAGGAACGGGGTACTGATTGAGAGTGATCAGCCATGATCGCATTGAATGGGGGTGCTGGCTCGAAGGGCTGAATGGCCTACTCCTGCACCTATTGTCTATTGTCTATTGTCTATTAAATGGATTGAGTTCCTTGAGTGACTTGTGATTTTTGCACTTGAACAAGAATAACAGTTCAGTACTGTATTTAAAATTGAAGTTTTCTTGTGACTCTACTTGTGCGTGTGTGTGTATAATTTGGTGCTGTCCAGACCTCTCGATCCATCTACGCCCCTCGAAGGGAGCAACAAACAGTTACGTTTGTGAATAGTGTGTGGAGTTTGAAGCGGAGGCTGGTTGTAAACTGGTCTGCTGCAGTCAGGTTTGGCCAAAGTTAGCAGACAAGGGAAGGGGTGGAGTCACTGGCAAGGATTTGGTGCTTTCAGCGAGTCTGGAAAGGACAGCTTTGGATTTCCTGATGTCAAATTGTGGGAACTCTGCCAGTCACTGTCTCTGTTGCACAGTTACAGTGCCCTCCCTAATGTTTGGGACAAAGACCCATCATTTATTTATTTGCCTCTGTACTCCACAATTTGAGATTTGTAATAGAAAAAAAAATCACATGTGGTTAAAGTGCACGTTGTCAGATTTTATTAAAGGCCATTTTTATACATTTTGGTTTCACCATGTAGAAATTACAGCTGTGTTTATACATATTCCCGCCCCCCCCCCCATTTCAGGGCACCATAATGTTTGGGAAACATGGCTTCACAGGTGTTTGTAATTGCTCAGGTGTGTTTAATTGCCTCCTTAATGCAGGTATTAGAGAGCTCCCAGCACCTAGCCTTCCCTCGGGTCATTCCATCACCTTTGGCAACTTTTATTGCTATTTATCAACATGAGGACCAAAGTTGTGCCAATTAAAGTCAAAGAAGCCATTATGAGACAGAAACAAGAATAAAGCTGTTAGAGACATCAGCCAAACCTTAGGCTAACCAAAATAAACTGTGTGAAACATCATTAAGAAGAAAGAGAGCACTGGTAAGCTTACTAAGCGCAAAGGATTGGCAGGCCAAGGAAAACCTCCACAGCTGATGACAGAAGAATTCTCTCTATAATAAAGAAAAATCCCCAAACACCTGTCCGACAGATCAGAAACACTCTTCAGGAGTAATGTGTCAATTTGTCAATGACCACTGTTCGCAGAAGACTTCATGAACAGAAATACAGAGGCTACACTGCAAGATTCAAACCACTGGTAAGCTGCAAAAATAGAATGGCCAGGTTACAGTTTGCCAAGAAGTACTTGAAAGAGCAACCACAGTTCTGGAAAAAAAGGTCTTGTGGACAGATGAGACGAAGATTAACATATCAGAGTGATGGCAAGTCCAAAGTATGGAGTAGAAAAGGAACTGCCCAAGACCCAAAGCATACCACCTCATTTGTGAAACACGGTGGTGGGGTGTTATGGCCTGGGCATGTATGGCTGCTGAAGGTACTGGCTCACTTATCTTCATTGATGATACAACTGCTGATAGTAGTAGCATGATAAATTCTGAAGTGTATAGATACATCCTATCTGCTCAGGTTCAACAAATGCCTCAGAACTCATTGGCCGGCGGTTCATTCTACAGCAAGGGAATGATCCCAAATATACTGCTAAAGCAACAACAGAGTTTTTCAAAGCTAAAATATGGTCAATTCTTGAGTGGCCAAGTCAATCGCCCAATCTGAACCCAATTGAGCATGCCTTTTATATGCTGAAGAGAAAACTGAAGGGGACGAGCCACCGAAACAAGCATAAGCTAAAGATGGCTGCAATACAGGCCTGGAAGAGCATCACCAGAGAAGACACCCAGCAACTGGTGATGTCCATGAATCGCAGACTTCAAGCAGTCATCGCATATAAAGGATATGCAACCAAATACTAAACATGACTACTTTCATTTACATGATATTGCTGTGTCCCAAACATTATGGTGCCCTGAAATTGGGGGACTATGTATAAACACTGCTGTAATTTCTACATGGTGAAATCAAAATGTATAAAAATGGCCTTTATTAAAATCTGACAATGTGCACTTCAACCACATGTGATTTAGTTCTATTTCAAATCTCAAATTGTGGAGTACAGAGGCAAATAAATAAATGATGGGTCTTTGTCCCAAACATTATGGAGGGCACAGTACATCTGTTCACCTGCATTGTGCTAATCTCAATGCATTGTGGCGCTGTCCTTTTTCTTTTCTGATCTTAAAAACAGATATGGCAAACAATTACAATTATTTTCAGAAATGTTAATGCTGACAGAGGATATTTGAGGCAGCGCATTTGTTTGGTATACTTTTCTTACAGCTCAGGTGACATCTACTTCTGAAGGACTGCTAACAAATTAGCCATGCTAAAAGCCAAGAGTGGATCATAACATTGTCCAGGCAAGCAATTAGTGTGTGCTATGAGATTTTAAAGAGAAGAAAAATATTAAATGGAACATTCAATTTTCAGCAATTCCAATATACCCTGTTATTTTTTTAAATCTTGTAATTAAGGTATATTGTTAAATTTCCATTGCTTAGTTGTATATTTCTTGCACCTTTTTCTGATTTGACTCCGATTTATAAATATTTCCGCTTTAAAACTGGGGGAAGGAATCCCATTTTGTTTTCATAAGGGCAGTGTAATATATCTGGACTGGCGCTGTCAAATTCTACGGCTGCTTTTTGAAATTATTTATCATTTGACTTTCTACTTTAGTGTGCTCTTTCACAAAGTAATTACTTGGTTTATCCCTTCCTTTCCTTTTTAGCAAAAGTGCAATGTTAGTAGTGAGCCACTTGTTACAAGGCTCGGCAGCCATTTCTCTCCGGTGAATGAGCTGATGTGGCCTTGCACTGGCATGGTGTGTTGGTGGACGTAGTGGGCAAGTGATATTCTGAGAATTGTTTACCTTGTCACTTGCAGTTGTATGCTGGGTTTCACAGGCCATCAGGCGGGAGGAACAAATGTACAGCTGGCACGCCGTTGTTGTTTGTTCTGTTGGCAAACAGATCTTGTTGTCATGTTTTATGAGAACTGAACGCTGATTCTAATGATTTATCTGCTGGAAACTGACATGTGGACCGTAGTCAGGTGGTTGTGAAGCTTTAATCAGAACCATTATCACATGTCAAGAATATCCCTCATTATTAGTGTATTTTTCTTCTCTTCCCATAGCACGTTACATTCTGCAATCCATTTAAAGTATAAGCCTTTTAATACTTCTTACTGTCCAAATTTGTTTTTGCCATTTTCTCTCAATACAATGGGCCTTTATGGCAAACTAAAACTCTAAGACTTGAAAAAAAAGTTGAAAGGTACAAGTGTCTGGACCCAAAACGTTGCCTATCCATGTCCTCCAGAGATGCTGCCTGACCTGTTGAGTTACTTCTCCACTTTGTATCATTTTGTGTATTAACCAGCATCTGCAGTTGCTCCTTTCTAATCTAAATTAAATCTAATCTAAACTAAGCTTGCAGTTTCCTCACATTTATTGCCCACAACAGATCTCTGTCTTATGACCCTCTTTCTACCCATTTTCACCTCCTGCTTAAAATCCCAACCTAGGTGATGTAAATGATTATAACAACCCAGCCTGGACCTGTTAAGGCAGTGCTGATAAGGCATTGAACTGGTGCCTTTACTGGTTTGGAGAATGAAATCACAGCTAAATTCTGCCTTGTCTAATCAAAATAAATAATGTCTTCTCACCATGTATTCATAAGCATGAAATAGATGTAGGCTTCCCATTCGTTTTGTTTTCCTTAGCTGTCACTGTTTATGCTAAAACTGGGCAACTATCTTAATTTTTTTTAAATTTGTCAATTTTACCAGTTGTCTGTCCTTACTGTTGACAGGGCTGATATTGAGCAGAATGAGTCTGAACTCTTTAAAAAAAAAACTAGCAAATGTTAAACGATATTCATTAAATCATTCGTTATTATACTAATCATTTTTTAAATTCAATAATTAGCAGGTCATGACTAATATGAGTAACATTGGGACATTTATGGGAAGGCTGGACAAGCATGTGAGGGAGAAGAGAATAGAGGATCTTATCGATTTACTTCAGGTAAAAATAAGAGGATGCTCAAATGGAGCATCAATTCCAGCATGGACTGGTTGGCCCTATTGGCCTGTTTCTGCGCCATGTATCCTACATGCAGGTAAAATCTTCGAACATAATATTTTTTGCTCTGCTATGAAGATTGCTGTTGACTTGCTATCTAAATTTCTTTTTTAATGAAAAGCAAAAGCAAATGCAAATAAATCCAATTCATTTTAATTTTCTGTTCTATGGATAAGATCATTGCTGGTGTCCTATTTAAATATATTTTCTTCCAAATGTCTTGTTTGTTATCTATGTATATACATCATAAAAATCAGAACAAGTGTATGCTTACGGAAAAATAGTTGAGCCAATACGATGAAGAGACAGAGATGCAGATGCAAGCAGTCCTTTAGGTGGGGGGAGGGTGCAGGTTGGGAATGGGGGGGGTAGGCGTTTTATATTAAAACCTGACAGAATACCAACGAGCAGCACCATCTGCTGGTCCAAGTGAGCAGAGTGTCGACAGTTATTGAACGACATTTCTATTCAAGCAGATGCATTTTCATGCTTTGGTGCATAATTTTACTTAGATTTATTGGAGACGAGATTTACAAGCCTCTATTAATTAGATATTCACATGTTTTCATGTGCAAACAGGACTGTGCGCAGTACTACCTTGTCTGGATGTGCGGTGATTATATGTTTGGCTATATTGATTCACAGGGAGGACAAACGTTGATAAAATCATAATGTGTTTTTGTGAAGCCAAGTGTGTATCTTCACTGCAGCACGCTAAATAGGGCACTTAGCAGTTATCATTCAATGCCTTCCTCACGAGCAAAGCCGGAGGTGCAACAGCGGAGGGCTAGCCTTTGTTGAATGAAAAGATGGCTTCTGTGAGGGGGTCTAGAGGAAGGGTAAGTGAAAGACTGAATAAGTGGGAGGAGGGGTTTGGACTAAAGGCTAATGGGATTGCATAACCTTCTTTTCTACTGGCTGGTGACTGAGTCGCCATGCACCGCCATCTTAGCTGTTGCAGCTTTCTTTAGCCTTGTGTTATTTGTTAGCTCAGACCTAAAGGTGGCATTTGTTCACAATGTTTGAAAGCTGTTTGATTGCCTCTGCCTACCAGTGCGGCAGCGCTACTGTTAGGCTGATGAAGCATGTGCAGAAATATTATCCAGTGGAGTGCACTGGCATTGGCCTGAAAATCTGTTTGGAAATGCCTGGTGGCAATTTACTTTGCTGTAGTCAGCAGCTCATTTATGGGTGAGAAACACAGACATGCTAAGATGTATCTTACTGCTCTATTTAAATGGGAAGCTATTCAGATTCCTGGAAAGGTGCAGTGGGTAAATGTGGTGTCTTTAACATATTTCAAAATTGGTGCAGTAATGATATTAATAGCTTGTTGTTTAAATCTCTGAATAAGGCCATTGGTTTATGCCTGTTTAGCAGGTGGATAACGAACGGAGTTAA
Source organism: Rhinoraja longicauda (assembly GCF_053455715.1). Lineage (NCBI taxonomy): Eukaryota > Metazoa > Chordata > Chondrichthyes > Rajiformes > Arhynchobatidae > Rhinoraja > Rhinoraja longicauda. The sequence continues at coordinate 6,166,571 of NC_135958.1, read as the reverse complement.
AAAAATGCAGTTATACCGGGGGAACAAACACACGCATCTTTTAAACGAGGTTCCTTTTAGCTTTTCTATGATTGCATATAATATACAGCTTGTTAGAATGGTGACAGTTTTGCAGCTAATGTCTTTGCCTGGAGTTAAGCAGTCCTAAAAATATTGTTGATGCTGAACTAAGGGGCTTTGGTCACGTATTCAGATCTACTTTTAGATCCTTTGTTCTTTCTATTTAAGTCTGGACTGGGAAGTCAATATTGTGTATGGTCCAGTGGCAGATATTTGCGGTTTAGTTTGGAGAATTTAATTGATATCTATCTTTATTTTATTTTTGTTCATTCTAAAATTGTCTATGCAGTTTGGTTGTGCTATTTTACTCGTAATGAGAAAATCTAAGACTTGGAAAAATATAAACTAACGTGTTTATAGTTTTGTAGCAGCAGCCTCTCTACTGGTTTACCAGAATTTTAAATGGCAATGAGTTTTCACAATCACGCAATCAATTTTGTTGTATACCAAGTGGTTGGATTTTCTCTTTGCTACTTTGGAAGAAATTTCCTCTTCGCCAAAGATGTGTAAATATCTGAATGAGGCATTTTCTGAAATCCTTGATTTCACTTTTAATGGCAAACAGATGAAACCTCGCTCAGTCACCTTCTGTAATGTATGGCATTGTATAAAAACATCTATTAATGTAACTTGTAGTTTGTTTAAATTGGCACCTTTCGTCCAAATGGTTACTCGGATGCCAAGTTCACGACGGCTATGATGACTTGCTGATGTCCAGATTCACTATGACTTGAAGTTTTTTGATGTTATAGTCATCTAATGCCGTTAGAATTGTCATTGTCTCTAGGTGAATTTTGCATTTCAGGTTCCACGCTAAATTTTATCTATTTTTCATGTTTGAGATTTGTTGAATAAATGTTCCAGCTCTGGGAAACTTTTTGCCCTGAGCAGATCACTTGTCAGCTGATTGAGGAATTGCCTAGCTTGATCTTTGGAATGAGTTTGGCTCATTCAAGGCTTTGAAACCTGTTCTGCCATTAAGTATGACTACTGTATGTTTACTTTGTGACCTATCTTCTTCACCGCATCATTCTGAAATTCACTACTGGTCATCAAGTCCATAACTAAGAGAAATAGTTTATTCTCAGCTTCCCTGTTAGTTTGCCTCAGTGAGAACACAAAGCAACCTTAATCCTCTAAATCCCAGAGTATATAATCCATGGTTTGTGAGATAATGATTAAATTTTAATTCTCGACTCCCAGTAAAATCTGGTAAATCTAAACTACACTTGGAGATGCTTTCTACATGTAGTCTTTGTAGAGGTTAGCATAACCTCTATCTGCTTATAATCCATTCCTCTTGGTAAAAATGATTGTATTTCATTAGATTCTTTGCTTTTCTTGTGTACCAGTCTCTGATTTTTAATGATTTATGTATATGGTCCCCCTAAATCTCGTTAAATGCACTATTTCTACTATATCTTAATTTAGAAAATACTTGGTTTTGTGATTTTCATTTCATAAAATATGACCTCAAGTGGGCATATGTTGAAAACCATTTGCTATTGTCTGTCTCAATTTGTTAATAACTCTGTACAATTATAAGTTTCTGTACTGTTTTCAATCCATCAATCTGTAGACTTAAAGCTTCTATTAAGGACATTCAGATTATGTGAGTAAGGTGGTATATTTTTCTACAACAGGCAATCTCTGCCTTGTTGTGGGAATAAAATGCTTTGTAGTACTGTGGAACGGTTAGCTTTATCTTGGCAATCCCACACGATTGAAGATAATCTTTCACATTTATCGTCTAAGGGTCCTCAGGTGACTGAGACTGAGACGAGAGCAGTAGACTCACTAGCAAACAGGATAGGTAGTGTTAGAAGGCAGGATTAGACCACAATTACTTTGAAACAAGTCCCATATGTATTTATCTGGAACAAGTAGAGAACAATTTTAATAAAGGTGGCTTCTCTTAGGTTTCCTCCAGAAAGCCTAACACTGGCTTTCTGTCTCCCTCTCTGTGATCTTGGTGCTGCATCTCCTGATGTTTATTTCAAGGTTGCCTTTAAATCAATTTTTTTGGCCTTGCTGTTTACTTTCTCTGGTGAGTTAGGAATACAGCCATTGTTATAGTAGGTGTACATCGGGCACATGCACACAATGACTACTCCTTGTCAATTGATGCTGGATAATCAAGGCTTCAACGCTCAAGATGTTGACAGTGAGTACTCTAGATGTGGATACTCTCTAAATGTTATGTAGTGCATATGACCATTTGGATAAGCTTGAGAAACACTTATCATTGTTATTTTATTTCCATACAAATATAGCTTCACTTGGATCACGTTGCTGAGTTTTCCAGTAGGGGAAAGAGCTTAACTTTTTAGAAAATGTTTATTTCAGAAAGTAATTATGTAAGGATTTAATATTATTTTCTATGCTTATTTTAAATCTGATGCTGGACCACAGAACAATTTGAATTGCATTTAAATACATAAAGTATTTATGTATTGAGTTGCAACATGAAACTGTAGGTGCTGGAATCTTGTGCAAAAAAACAAAGTGCTGGAGGAACTCTGTAGGTCAGGTAGCACCTATGAAGGAAATGGGCAGATGATGTTTTGGGTCGGGACCCTTCTGTAGACTGGAATAAGAGGGGGAGAAAGCAGGAAAAGGGAGGTAGGAGGGGGGGGCAAGGCCTGACAAGTGATAGGTGGGTACAGGTGATGCTCCAGCACCTTAGTTTTTGTTCAAGCATATAACAGCAATTATTTCCCTTGAAATATCTATAACATATATATGTTATTTTGCAGCCACCTTCCTCCCAGACCACTGTTGATGGTTCGGGTCCACAAGCGAAGCAGATTATCAAGTCACAGAATGCACAGCTGATGACTGGAAACAAACAGAAAAAGAAGGAGATGCAGAATAAGCAAGAGAAAGCCAATCGGATCATATCAGAAGCAATAGCAAAGGCTAAGGCACGTGGAGAGCAGAATATTCCCAGGGTGGTAAATCCAGCCTGTTTGTCCACTGGGTCTGCTCGAAAGGAAGAAAGGAAGTCAGGAAAAAGCAAAGCAAAACAGAAGGATAAAGAATTAAAAAACTCTAAAACCGGTTTATGTTCCAAGCCAAAGGATATCGCAAAAATAAGGTAAGTTGATAGAGCTCGTTCTTGTATACAATGCTTGCAACCAATTAGATCTGATGGAGAGATGCTGCCTGTCCCGCTGTTACTCCAGCATTTTGTGTCTATCTTCGGTTTAAACCAGCATCTGCAGTTCCTTCCTACTCAGAAGATTTTAAGTTACACACTTCCCATTTAGTAGGACAAAGATATTGTGATACTTCACAAAAGTAAAATTGGTAAAATATCCAGAGCCACAAAGCCATTATTCACTTAGTTTTGTTTTTTTTAAATAGTGAAGGATTTCTAAATCCAAATATTGACCGACTGCTACCACATAGTTTTGGAATTATATTGAATTATAGAAACATCTACTTCCATCCTTGTGCCAGTTTCACATTAGTCTCATAACATTTCCTTTACTATTGAATTATTATTATTATTATTAACCTTGTATTGTTATTGAATGTGATTCCATCACCATTTCAGTCATTGTATTTAAACAATAATGCCACGAATATGAAAAAGCCAAAAGATTGATTTAACTTTTGGAATCAAATGATAATTGAATCAACTGCATGGTTTGTTAGACCAAAAAAATCTAAAAGGGAAGGATAGGCCAATGTACAGAATTACGTTAGTGATTCTGGGTGCCCCTTTGCTTTGCATTATTCACACTCATAACTTTGACTATCATAGTTTACCTAAAATTGATATATGTACTGGAACCTTGCCCGATTGTTGAACATCTCAGAGAATGGTTAACCTTACCTGTCTTAGTCTTGGTTTCAACAGTTTTAGATGATAATTGTATGAAAACTGCCCTAATTCTATTCATAATGCTATTGAAAATTGTAAATGTTGGTGAATCTGATATAAAATTACCAGCAAAGAAATTTAAGTGTGAATTTCCATGTACAAACAAATGGTAAATGTTGTGACCACTGCATTATTCAGCAAGAGAAAAAAGGCTGTATTTAGTGCTGTATGTATTGAGGCTGTTCACACTTTCTTGCATTGAAATACCAATGCTGTTGAGCTGAAGGTAAAGTGGTTTGGTAGATGCTTTGTCAGCTAGTATTTTATCCTGAAATTTCAAAACCACTATTGTAGATACCAGAAAAAATATCACTGGGCTGGTTGGCGTCTAAAAGTTAAAACGGGTATCATTGTTTACTTCCACTAGTTTATTTGCCAGAGAAAACTGAACTGTGTCCAAGTTTGCACTGAATTAGTGAAATGACAGTGGGTGCTCCCTGCATTCTAATCGTTCCTTTTTCACAGCTGATTTGTCAAGTTCCTAGACTCTTTAAAACCTTTGTTTTGCATCAGTTGCTGTTAGCCAACATTCAAAGGAAAATAGAGGCAGTGCGAGACCACCTGTGGCCAATTGGCCTCATGCCGTGGGTCAGATGCCTGAACAGGGTGACAGGAGATATGGGTTATATTACACAGTTTGCATTGATGCACGACAGTGTGTCAGCCTGGTGGCAACTGTGTCACGCTGTTATCATCTGAAATAGAAGTGATTTCGGTTGTGTTGTACCAGATAAATAGGTTTGAATGCACATTTCACCCTTTTTGGTCTCATTTGACTGTTTTGTTGTGAGGAGCACTTCACATAATGTGCTTTCATATACAATTCAATATTGTTTGTACCTGCTCTTTTCCAGTTTGGTTATCAATTTTTGATGGTTGTTTGAGGCAGAATCACAGACCTTTCATTCGAGTCTGCATCGACCATGTAACTCTATATTCCATTTTATTTTCCCCAAACTCCTATCAACTTCCTAAAGATTTGACACTAGAGGTGATTTTTCAGTCACCATAAACCTGCAATCTGCAAGTCTTTGGGCTGTGGAGGAAACTGGAGCATCTGGAGTAAACCCACATGATTACAAGGAGGGCATGCAGACTCCACACTGACAGTGCCAGAGATCAAGATTAAACGGATCGCTGGCAGTGCGAGGCAGCAGCTCTGTGCTGCCTGCTGAGAGTTCCTGGCATTTGGATTCATCTTTTAAAATTCTATTTGATGTAACTTTTGAAAATCTATTTTGATAATGCTAATCGGATCCTGAAAAGCACAATTTGAAAACCATAAAAATAGCTTGTGACCATCTGTTATTGTGAAATGTCATGATGTTACAGTGTATTTTTCTGCTGCTTGTTCTGAGGCAGTTGGTTATTTTACATTTGAATCTTTACTGTGACCAAGGCAATGGGACTTTTGGAGACAAACTATTTTAATTGACAGGTAAAATAGGGGCCAACCATTGCAGCCAAAATTGCAAAGGATGTTGGCTGCTCAGACCAGGCTCAGGATATTGTGGAAAAGATCCAGCTCAGGGTTCCAGTCTCCATTTCTTATCAGTACTCAGTTGATCTCCGATGCAAAGAATGGGCATGAATTATGGGCAAAAACAGGTTTCTGTGGTCCCCTGAGCCTGCTCTGTCATTTTGATTACATTCCATAGGGACATGTAGCAGGGAATTCAGTGGAAACATGTAGCATGGAATTGCGCCTTTTGGTCCAACTCATCCATGCTGACCAAGATACCCATCTCCACTTGTCCCATTTGCCAGTGTTTGACACTTATGCTTCTGAACTTTTTCCTATTCATGTACCAGTCCAAATGTCTTTTAAATGCTGCTTTTGTACCTGCCTCAAACACTTCCTCTGGCAGCTCATTCTGTCTGTCTAAATCGCACACACTGGACTTTAGATGTGGTTGCCCAATATAATTGCAGCAACATGCATGTCTAAAGAAGGGTCCCGACCCTAAACATCCATTTCCTCCACAGAGGTTGCCTGATTTCAAGTTCCTGGCCGCGCATATCCTTGAAGATCTGGCCTGGACCCAGCACATTGATGTAATTTAAAAAAAAGCCCATCAACTCCTCTACTTAGAAGACTGAGGAGATTTGGGATGTCGATGAATATTCTCTTGAACGATAGAGAGCATATTGACTGGTTGCATCACCATCTGGTTCGACAAACCCATCACCTCTCCCTAGATTGTACCACTCACCTACAAACCAGGAACCGATTACAGGAGCAATTAATCAACCTATTTGAGCATCTTTGTGATGCGAGAGGAAACAGCATCTAGAGGAAACCCAGGATGCATCCAGGGAGAATATGCAAATTTGCAAAGCGCTGTAGGTCAGGATTGAACCTGGCTCACTGGAGCCCTATTAGCTGCACGTTCATTCAACACTTAATTCCTGCCATTTCAACCATATTGCCTTAAATATTTTGACGTAAATGCTTGATTTTCTCAACCATTGTTTCCCATTCTATTTTTCTGCTTTTGCCTCCTACATTGACTTTTGCTACTCTGTAGAATTTTATATGATTATAAAAACGCTTCAATTTTTTAATATACTATTTAGTTAATTCGTCCAATCCCCAGACTTGCTTCACGTGACAATAATGTGACTTGTAAAACTAGCATTGCGTTTAATTCACTTTGTCACGCAATGATCACCTTCCTAATTAAATGTTTATTGCTGATATATTAGGACCACCAGATTAAGATAAATATAATTGGTTAATGCTGCACCACTGACTCTCCTGGAACTATGTGTGTGGACAGAATAAATGGTTCAGTAGTGATTAGCTTTAATTAGTCTGCCAGCTCTGGCCCGATTCATCAATAGATATTGGCCTGGGTGAGGATTGGAGACTGTCATTCAATCTGTGTTAAATCACTCATTTCAATTCGTAGTATGAGATGGGGTGCAAAGTGACTGGAAAATATTTTTTAAATGAGGGGCACTTTAAGGTAGAAATTTGTTTGGGATGCAATCAGATCAGAACTATGAGCCGGACTTAATATGAAGAAAGGCACTGAAACATTGCCTATCCATTCACTCCCTGGGACTCAGCCTGGCTCGCTGAGTTCCTCCAGCACTTCATGTTTTGCTGATGAAGCTCACTAATTCACCATCAATTATTTTACCCAATAGTCCAAGACTTGTATTTCTATCCCAAATTCTGGTATATCTAATCATGTTTGAATATAGCAGCCAGCCAACAGTGTCATTGCTTTGAATGTTGCTGCCAGTAGGATCAGAATCCAAGGAATTGTGGATCATAAACAGTTGCAGCGATCAACAAAAATGACTTGGAGTTATCAAGGGTCATAAGGGATAGGAGTAGACTTGATAGGCCAGACAACCTATCAAGTCTACTCCGCCATTCAATCATGGATGATCGATCTCCCTCCTAACCCCATTCTCACCATAACCTTTGCCACCTATACTAATCAAAATATCTATCTCTGCCTTAAAAATATCCACTGACTTGGCCTCCACAGCCTTCTGAATTCCACAGATTCACCACCCTCTGACTAAAGACATTTCTCCTCATCTCCTTTCTAAAAGAACGTCCTTTAATTCTGAGGCTATGACCTAGTCCTAGACTCACCCACTAATGGGAACATCCTCTTCACATCCACTCTATCCAAGCCTTTCACTATTCTATATGTTTCAATCAGGTCCCCCCTCATTCTTCTAAGCTCTAGCGAGTAGTGGCCCAGTGCCAATAAATGCTCATCGTAGGTTAATCTCATTCCTGGGATCATTCTTGTAAACCTCCTCTGGACCCTCTCCAGAGCCAGCACATCCTTCCTCAGATATGGTGCCCAAAATGGCTCACAATATTCCAAATGCGGCCTTACCAGCGCCTTATAGAGCCTCTGCATTAAATCCCTGTTTTTGTATACAGGCCTCTTGAAATAAATGATAGCATTGAGTTTACTTGTTAGTTTCTTACACCACAAAGACTGGGTGCTGTGATCAGTGAACTAACAAGGTAATACTTTTTTAGACTTTAGAGATACAGCGTGGAAACAGGCCCTTCGGCCCACCGAGACTATGCGACCAGTGATCACCCCGAACCCCAGCGGTATCCCACACACAGGGGACAATTTACAATTCTGCTGATGCCAATTAACCTGCAAACCTGTGTGTCTTTGAAGCGTGATAGAGGGGAGGGGGTTGGGGTTTATCGGAGTTCCTGGAGAAAACCCACAGGGAGAACATACAAACTCCATACAGACAGCACCCGAGGTCAGGATCGAACCCTTGTCCCTGGCTCTGTAAGACAGCAACTCTACTGCTGTGCTACTGTGCTGCTCCAATGAAGATTTATTTTGTGGTATTCTGATTTCAGGATTCTGCACCTGACATGGGGATATCAACCATGAGGGTTGATGGATGATCGATGTAACAATGAATTTTTACAATGCATTTGCCATTCTTTAACATTCTCCTGTGCAGTGCAAGATTGTATTATTCACCATCCCGCAGGGAATTATTTTATCCAATTTGATTTTTCAATTCTTAGATTAATAAATTAATCCTCTCTTATTGACATGTTATTCAACAGCAAAATTATAATCACACTTGGCAAGAAAAAGAAAAGGAGGAATGATTCGTCAGCAGAGGGGTTGAACTCTATGCAGATTATCACACCATCCATAAAGAAAAGAAGGAATGACATATCAGCAGAGAGATCAGATGCTGAACAAATTCCAACACCATCAATAAAGAAAGAACCCATCGCTGGATGTCAGGTAAGACTTAATGTACAATACTTTGGGAGGAGTAAAACAATCCCAAAAGGTGCCTAGCATAATATACAGTGTGTAGGGTAGGAGAGGAAGTGTGATGGGTGTAGGAGTGATCCAAGTGTGGATAGGGGAAGGACAGCAAGGAAGGCAGGGAGGAACATAGTGGAAGGAGAAGTAATGTGTGCAAGAATAGACCGTGTGAGTGAATGGGGAAAGTAGGTGAAATCATGTGGGATTCAGGAGTGCAATGAGACTAATATGAAAGGGCAAGGGATGGATGGAAAATAAAAGGCACAAAATGCTGGAGTAACTCAATGGGTCTGACAGCATCCCTGGAGAACATGGACAGGTGACGTTTTGGATCAGAACCTTTCTTCACACTGAAAGGTTGAAAAACATTAAGAGAAGGTGAAGAAGGGGGACAAAACAGAGGACACGAGAGGAAGTAATGTAAAGGAGAAGGGCAGTGAAATTAAAGGCCCGAGGGACAGTTAAGCATATGGAACGTTAGAAAGAGAAAAAAATAGAGCAAAATCAAAATAACTGACCAAATAATATGTTCTTGCTCTTTCCCAATTGTTCCTAATGATCATCAGATCCACACAGAAATCAGTTCTCCATTTTTCTCAAGCAAATAAATGGTATGACCTGATTATGAGACTACTACACAGTGTGCTGGCTAAAATGTTTCCTAGGCAACCATGAACATTAACTCTTTCCAGTCAGGATCGTTTTGCAAACTGTGTTTGGCCCTGAAAGACAAATAACTTTGGCATCAAAATAAGCCAGCACAAGTTCAATGTTTTATGAGAAGGATTTCCTCTATAACAAAACAAAAATTAAACATTATTCTTTATTCATTTTGGTGTCCACTGAGTACTTTGTTTACATGTCTGTCGTGCTGCTACAAGGGCGGCTCAGTAGCGCAACGGTAGAGTTGCTATCTTACAGCACCGGAGACCCGGGTTTGACCCTGACTGCAGGTGTTGTCTGCATGGGGTTTGTACGTTCTCCCTGTGACCACATAGATTTTCTCTGGGTGCTCCGGTTTCCTCCCACATTCCAAAGACATACAGGTTTGTAGGTTAATTGGCTTGTGTAAATGGTAAATTGTAGAGCATAAGATAGTGCTGATGTATGGGGGATCACTGGTCGGCACAGACTCGATGGGCCAAAGGGCCTGCTTCCGCACTGTATCTCTAAACTAACCTAAAGTAAGAATTTCATTGTTCTGTTTTTGGACAGATGACTATAAAACATTCTTGACTCTTTTATGCATTCAGATAATTATTGCTAGGAATTGGCTGACGCAGAACTCTTATGTTGATCTTAAGATTTAATTCATTTTACAGAAAAGACGATCGAACAGACAAGTAAAACGAAAGAAATACAACGAAGACACTGGAATGAAGGTTTCTGATGATGATGATGGCTTGTCTGCCAAAGGAAAAACTAGGGCTGGTGCAGTTGCACATGCTGTGCAACCTGTGCAATTATTTGTGGTGAGTGGCCTTTTCAATTATTTGTAGCATAGTTTAGTGGCTGAGGAAATGCAAAGGCCACATAAACGAGTTGGATAAAAATAGATGTTCAACAATATAGCCCATATAATTAAAGTGGAGGAGGAATTTCTTTTGCTAGAGGGTAGTGAATCTGTTGAATTCATTACCACAGACAGCAGTGGAGGCCAACATTGGGTATTTTTAAAGCGGAGATTGATAGATTCTTGATAAGTAAGGGCATCAAAGGTTATGGGGAGAAGGCAGGAGAATGGCTTTGAGAGGAAAAAATAGATCAGCCATGATTGAATGGCAGAGTAGACCCGATGGGCTGAACGGCCTAATTCCATTCCCATGTATTATGGTCTAAAGTATGGATATGCTTTTAAAAGTTGACAATACCCTGTCTGTTCAAGCCATTGCTGGCAATATCAAGGAAAAGTATTTTCACCTATCGTCGTGTTTTTTGATCATTTATTTTCATCATCAGCAACATGAATTTTAAAATCTACTTTCAAACTATGTTGACAATGATGTAATTAACTTTCTTCAATTTTGCTGGCAAGAAAGATACGTTGGAGTTTTATTTTTATTTCTCCATTCTGTGTTTTGTTTTGATTGTGACTCGCTGTAAGGTCCACTAATTGGATTTTTAATAAATGCAAAATATACGTGTGGTATTCAGAAAACGGATGGTCGAGTAACCTCCGTGGGAGGAGTTTGCAAGGATCTTTGGCATCCAACAGCTCTATCATCCAGCTGGCTGAACAGCCAATCTCATTTAAAAATGCTCATCAACAGAATATCAGGAAGCAATTAACTTTTCAAGTATAGATTGTGTAAAGAAAGGTTAACACTTGATGCACATGAAGCTGGAATAACACATCAACTTGATTATATAAACATTTTTGAAAGATTATGAAGGAGACAACCATAAAATTAATTATAAAGTCTTGTTACTTGCTCAGCAGTAATAATGTCATCGAAGACATACTTCGAGCTTGTGACTAGTTTATTTTATTATAGTACTGGTTGACAAGTGCTTAAATTCGTATCTGTTCAGGAATTTCCTTTGATTCCATTGCAAAAGATTTACTGGAAGTTCTTCAGATTACGGACAGCACAATTTCTGTATTAAACTACATCTGTGTGAAAATTTCAAAATTGCTGTGGTATTGGTGAATGCGAAATTCACAGTGGTATTGGTGAATGCCAACGGTTTTGATGTTACCATAAAAGTAAAATTTGGCCTATAAGGCATAGGAGTAGAATTAGCCCATCCATCTACTCCGCTATTCAATCTTAGCTGATATTTTTTCCTCCTCAATCCCATTCTCTTGCCTTCTCCCTGTCACCTTTGACATCTTTAGTAATCACGGGTGAATGTGAATCAGCCTAGTCATTCAACAGTGAATCTCGAAGGGACATTTTTCAGTTGAACCCAAATTTAAGATTATCTAAGATGGTTTATTTTCCTTAAACTTTAAGGTCTATTTGGCTAACTAGAACATTACTTCTCACGCCACTTTTGACATGACAACATGATGGAATGTATATTGGAATTACCTGTCTGTTGCTTAAAAATTGCGTCTTTTCCCTAGGAAAACCCCAGTGAAGAAGATGCTGCAATTGTGGATAAAATTATGGCTGCAAGACTGGTGAAAAAAGAGGTGGGAATCTTTTCAACATGAAAATTGCTCGTTTTCATCTGGTTTTGGTTCATTTGTTGTGAAAATTGTAACCTAATTGGCTAGTGTCTAATCAATTGTAAGAGTTTTAACTCTTAATGTTGGTGAGCATCATTTGGTTAGTATTTGCTGTTAAATTATCCCAATCCTAAATCTGAATGCATTAAACCATACCAAAGTGCAAGGTATTCTTTAGCATTTTAGAGATACAGCAAGCATGTAAACAGGCTGTTCGACTGACGAGTCCACGCTGACCATTGATCACCCATACACTAGTTACATGTTGTCCCACGTTTGCATCCTACACACGTCAATTAACGTACAGACTCGAACGTCTTTACAATGTGGGAGGAAAGGGAGCACCTGGAGAAAACCGATGTTGTAAAACCGGCACAGACAGCATCCGTAGTTAGTATTGAACCTGGATCTCTGGCGCTGTGAGGCAGTAGCTCTACTGCTGCGCCAATGTATCACAAACAAATGTATCACAAACAAACTTTCTGCCAGGTTTAAAGTCTGCTACCTCATCCTACCTATCTGCTACCTAAACAAAAAACAGACAGTATTGTGAGACAAAAAAGACAGTATATTCACAACATGAAGCCTTGTCATCTGTGCATGCATTAAAAAAAGCGAGCTGAAGTAAGAACGATTGTGTTGATTCGTTTACCTTATTTCCCACAAGCATTCTGTAAATATTATTTTGTAGAACAAATTTTGGATAGCAACTAATAAATTTTATAAGAGCAAATTTCCATTATGCAAACAGCTGTAAAGTGGAGGGGCCACCGGTATGAATTTAATAATGAATGTTTGACAAGTAATTTTAATCAAACGGATTCTTTGTTTAGGTGGCCAATGGACATATGGCAGATGTTGAAGAATTTTTTGTAAAGTACAAAAATTAGTAAGTCAACTTTTAAAAAAATATTATAATCTTAGACCTCTGGGTTAAATTCAGTGGACATTCAATTTGATTTTGCTATTTTCATTTAGGCACAAGATTTGCATGTATGTCAGCAAATTAACAACATGTGTAGAAACTTGTGTGTGAAAAGCTCATGGGTGAATAGGATTTTATTGCAAAATATATTTGTGTTCAAAGACACGGGGTAATGAAGAGGTAAATCGCTTTTTCTGGAATTAAAATGCTTCATTATGGTTTCCATTGGGAGAACAAATTGTCCTCCCAGATATTCTCAGATGTTTTGCATTATTTCTAGCAGTTGGCTGTTGAATGGAAATGAAGGAGGTATGTGAGCAAGCTTCTGACTCATTATTTCATTTAGATGGAAAAAGACTGTGGGAGATTAGCAAAGTGCAACAGATGGAATATAGAGTCCAGTATTGGTTTTAATTTGATCATGGAAGACATCATTGTATAATTTTGGCTGCATCAGTGAGTTTGCATAATGGTTATTGTTGTTAAAGTGAGGATGTCGAAATGGCCAACTTCAAATTTGATTCGGTGGCACAAAGTGATGGGCTAATTGTCCAGAGAAGAATATTAGGTCCAATAAATGTGTTAAGCACTAACAATAAAATAAAAATACCTGAATTTATATATTACTTTCACATCCCTTTCAATACATCCTGAGAACTATTCCTCCAGTGATGTATGTTTACAAATGTCATTGTGGTAGGAAATGGCAGCAAATTTGTGCATGGGAAAGTGAGATTGCTGAGATAATTTGTTTTATGATTCACCTGTTCATACCAGTTCTATGTTATCCCGCTTTCTCACCCATTCCCTCACTGCTTACATGTTAGGGGCATTTTACAGAGCCCAATTAACCTACAAACTCTCAGGTCCGTGGGATGTAGGAGGAAACCGGAGCATCCGGAGGTAACCCAAGTGGTCACTGGGAGAACATGCAAACTCCATACAGCCAACGCCCGAAGTCGGGATCGTACCCTGGTCTCTGATGCTGTGAGGCAGCAGCTGTGCCGCCCGCCTAATTTGTTAAGCAACAAGATATGATCTGAAATGCACTAGAGGAAGGAATGATAGAAATGGTTTTATTCATAATTTAAAAAGTTGAAAAGAAAAAGGAATCTTGCCAGTCAATGTGGAAGGGTCTGGAGGGACTAATTAGATAGCGCTATCAATGGACTTCTATCCACCCTTGAAAATGAAGTCAAACTTCCTCCTTAGTTTTGGGATGAATAAGTGCTGGGCACCACACAAGCTTTATTAATGCAAGTACCAAAAAATGGGTGCACATTTGTAGATTATGGTAAAAATTGTAAAATATTGGTGCTATATTTTATTGCTTTGTTAATAACGCTTGTTTTAGCAGATTATTGGTAAAGCTAGCTCGCATCAATGACTAAACCAGTAGTTTTTGTCATTAGTGAAGTTGTTTTTTTGATATGGTATTGATCTTATTACTATTTGTAGCTCATATCTGCATTGTGAATGGGCTACAGAAGCACAGTTGACGAAAGACAAAAGGATACATCAGAAAGTGAAACGCTTCAAGGTTAAACAGGCACAGAGAGGTCATTTCTTCGCTGCGGTGAGTTTCGGGGTATTTTAGGAACTAAGATTGTGGTTATTTTGCTTCTTTCCCATTGTCCATATTTACATCTTGGTATGAGATGCATACTATGCTTTCAGGTCCATTAAGTAGGTTTTTTTATACATCACAAATTTCTGTAACTAATAATGCAAAGTGCCATAAAAACACTAGTCCAGGATGATTACATTGCACCATAAAGAATAATGAGCTTGCCCACTTCTTCCCTGTGTCCAAATTAGAAAACTATACCAGACTCTGTATGCTGGTGACTTCAAACTGGGTATTGATTAGGACAAACTTCTCCACAAGGGCTCCACTGTTTCTCTTCAACAAATGGTTGATATTTCTTTCAATTATTTCTGACAAGCTGCGCATCCTTCACAGCATGCTGGACTTGTCTCTAAAGTTCTCTGCAAAATAGAACCGCCTTCCATGCACACATTTAACCAGCCAACCACTGTAGGTCGGGTGTAGAAAGCCCATGCAGTTACTCAGGCTCCATAATTGCGGTAAAAATTTAAGGCAGCACCAAAAAAGGATCTTGTTATCTCCATCTGAAGCATTCCTCACCTCCCAGACACCTACAAATGTTTCATCTGTTGATGGCAGGCAAATGCTGATGGACTTATGACAATGAAAACATTTTCAAATACATATTGCTGCATGCAATTCTGGGGCACTTTAGGACACTCTACGAGATTTTGGACTAGTGTATGACTATATGAAGATAGGTCTTAAACATCCATTGTTTTGGATAGCTGATGCATACTTGGCCCCTTACCAACAGAAGTAGTGCCCTCATGGAGTTCACCAGCTCAGCAAATAAATAAAGCCCCAGATCTATACTTGGTACAGGGTTAGACACAAAATACTGGAGTAACTCAGCGGGCCAAGCAGCATATCTGGAGAGAAGGAATGGTTGATGTTTCCGGCCGTGACCTTTCTTCGGACATTACAGTGTTACCTGCCAATGAAATGTCTCTGAGAATGCTAGCATAGATGGTATTCCTTCACGTTGAACACCTTCAACATTTCTTGACCAAGGATACCTTTTTGACTGAACAATCCTCAAATTAATATTTACAATTCAGGTTATATTGTGAAATATGTACTGTAGTACAAGATGTACTTTGTATTTAATCATGTTGAACAGATTTTTTTTTAAATTGGGGAAAGTGCTAGTTATTTTTTAAGTAAATTACTTGTAAAGCACACCTTTTCTAAGTTATTTATGATTTTTGCCTCCACCATAAACCACTGACAGATGGATGATGAGCCATTCAATCCAGACTACGTTGAAGTCGATAGAATATTGGAATACTCGTGTTGTGAAGATACTGACACCAGAGAGGTATCAAAGTACAAACTTATTGGGGGTTCCAGCCAAAAACATCCTTTGGAATGTGGCAAATCTCTCGACTTAAGTCCAAGTTGCTGATTTTACTGGATGTATAACTCTTTGAAAAACTTTCTTGGAATCCGTCCATGACATTTATTTTAAATTATAACTTAAAATTGTTGGAGGAACTCTTGAGCATGGTCATGGTTTGTGATTTATTCTGTTTTGCTGGTAATAACTTAGAACATAGTAATTTCACCTGAAAACAACATCATAAAACATTATTATTATTTCCATTTTTGGGCTCCATCCTACATTTGAATTGAATCACAAATGTAGATTGGAGTGAAAAGAATTAGTATTTGCCAATCATCCTAGCATTTAGCATTTTCCATTTACACCTCAGATTCTTGACAGTGGAATTGGAATGATCCTGTTCAGGTCGTTCATGCATTCAATTTAAAGGATTATCCAGAGAACACTGTAATATATTTTTAGCAAATAAACTTTATTATTATTTTAATGCAGGCTGTGGTTTACTATTTGGTTAAATGGTGTTCACTGCCATACGAGGATAGCACTTGGGAGCTTAGAGAAGATGTAGATCAAGCAAAGGTTGAGGAGTTTGAACGATTGCAGCAAGCAAAGCCTGTGAAGCGTGTGGTAAGTAAACAACATTCAACCGTAAGGCAAATTATTTAGTGCTTAAAAAATTCCAAGTGGAAATCATTGCTCTAACTATTGGCTGAGTATTTTTAATTATTTTAAAATATTGTAAATAATTGTGGTATTGCATTAAAAGTCTAAATAATATGTCAGCTTCAGTGGATAAGGTTCTGGTCTCTAACTCAGAAGATCGAGGATTCAATTTAGAAAGTGAGTGGAAGATCATTAATACTTCCCAGGATGAGCATTGATACCACTTATTCAAATGTTTAGTGAATCCTAGCACACGCAATTCTAAACTTTAAAAGATTTGTAAAATACAGCTGGCTATTGCCATTGGAATGTACATAGTAGAAATGTTTTTATAGGTATGCCATTTACCTTTTTTAAAACTGAATACAATTTACATTGAAAAAAGATATAAACTACTGGAGTAAATGGGTTAGGCAGAATAGACAATAGGTGCAGGAGGAGGCCATTCGGCCCTTCGAGCCAGCATCGCCATTCAATGTGATCATGGCTGATCATTTTCAATCAGTACCCCGTTCCTGCCTTCTCCCCACACCCCCTGACTCCGCTATCCTTTGGAGAACGTAGATAGGTGACATTTCGGGTCAGGGCCCTTCAGTCTGAAGAAGGGTTCCGACCTATCCATGTTCTCCTAAGATGCTGCCTGACCCACTGAGTTACTCCTGCATTTTGAGTCTCATTTTTTGAACCAACAATTGCAGTTCCATATGTTAAAATTTACATTAACCTGCATTATCTGAAAATTATTTTGTTGCGGTTGGTAAACTGAAATGCTGTACTGTGCATCTTTGTTTTTGGAATGAGAGTGTGTGGAAGGGTGGAAGCAAATGTATATAATTCATCACAATGCAATGTGCCTCTGTCAGTCTAGGATTAGTTTATGGTAATATGAAGATGGGTCTTAAACAGCCAGAATTAAAATATAGTGATTCCATTTCACCAATCAGAAAAGGGCGAAAAAGTAAAATAAATTTGACTATTTTATCAGCTGTTGGAGATAGGGTCGCATGTTTTTATTTAATGTTGATACAGAAACATTCCAGAAGAGGTACTAAAATAAAAGTCATTATTTGCTCATTTTTCGTCCCTTTAATTTTCTTTTCAGAGATTTGATGTGTGCATATTAGCACATGTACAAGTTTACCGCTTAATGTTTGCATGTTAAGGGAAATGGATTATTACAACTTGATCATAGTAGTATATAGATGGATGTTGAATATTGGGTGTCAGTTCCAGGGGGTGAAGACAATTAGGACTTTTTTGTGCCTTTCAACTTTCCTTTCAGGGACATGTTACAGCCAGTGAAGTAATTTAAAGTGTGACACTGAAATAATCTTGGAAATGCTGCAGCCAATTTGCACACAGCAAGCTGCAACAAACAGCAATGTGATAATGACCAGATGGTGTTTTGGAAATGTTGGCTGCATGTTAAATATTTACAGGGAAACTTCCCTGCTAGTGTCATGAGATCTTTTATGTTCTCCTTGGAGAGTCGAAGGACTCTCGGTTAAATGCCTCCTCTGAAAGACAGCAGCTCTAGTTGTTAGCACTCCCCTGTATTTGTTTTGTATGCTGTCGTCTCTGGAGGGGGACTTGAACGATCAGTAATTCAGGGTCACGACTGTCACTGAGTGAGCCACAGCTAAGACACAGAAACATGAAAATAATCAAATTTAAAAGGCATCTATAACGATCAAAAGCAGATAATTAAGTGTATGGTATGTTGTGTTGCCCTGTGTGTTGATAAGCTATCTGGGTAAAATGGAGCAAACTTTTACTCAAAATTTATCAGTAAACTAAAAATGCAAAGAGCACTGGGGCACTATTTAAAAGGGCAATTTAATGACTTTAAGAATTTATTTCCTGAAGCTCAACCATATCCTTATTTTGCTTTTGTTTTTATACCCATCTTAATAAAGGAACGGCCTCCTCCCACTCTTTGGAAGAAGCTTGAAGAATTCAGGGAATACAAGATCGGTAATGAGCTCAGGGAGTACCAGTTGGAAGGAGTTAATTGGCTCTTGTTCAACTGGTATAACAGGTAGGAACGCAGTCTGTGTTTTTCATGTTAAATAACTGATTCTTATATGACCCAGAATGTGGAGAATTTTCTCCAAAAGAAGTTGGAGTTTTTCATTCCAGCCTAACGAAGAGTACTGTAAGTAAGATGATGAGATGCAATAGTGGAACATTTATTGGTATTGGTTTATTATTGTCATGTGTACCGAGATACAGTGAAAAGATTTTATTTGCGTGCTATCCACTTAATTCAGATAATACACATAAATGCAATCAAGTCATACACAAGTACAGCAGGTAGAGCAAAGAGAAAAATATGTGAATGCAGAATATAGTTTAGAATATTGTTAGTACAACTAGAAACACTGATAGATTACCAATTGGAATCAAGATTTAAAAGTGTAGGACAATTTTATTTGATAGTAAATACAGCAAGCTGTTTGAAAAAGCTGTTT
The DNA here is from genome assembly GCF_053455715.1 of Rhinoraja longicauda. Taxonomy (NCBI): domain Eukaryota; kingdom Metazoa; phylum Chordata; class Chondrichthyes; order Rajiformes; family Arhynchobatidae; genus Rhinoraja; species Rhinoraja longicauda. The sequence continues at coordinate 6,147,644 of NC_135958.1, read as the reverse complement.
ATCAGTTCATATGTACAAATATATATATTCAATTTATTTGATGTTTTCCATGTTAAAATGTGCATTCACAAAAAGTCTAAAGTGCTGTTGGTTTCAACGTAATAGCAAAAGTCACAATTACTGTAAGAACAAAATCCTGTCTGTAGACTCGCATTGAACTGTATCTTTTCTTTCTTGTTTGTGCTTATTCTGGAAAGTTTTTCAGACATTCTTCCTGCCCATTTCAAATATTTTCAAAATCTGAAAAGGACTCCCATTTTGCAAACTTTTCCAAATATAATACATCTTCTAAAGCACAGGTGTGGTTATTGCGGTACTTCAAATATTGGCACTGAAAATATATCGCATCCTTTTCTTTGAGCTACTGGCGTAGAGTTCAAATGCCAATTCATTTATTGAGGTAATATGATTATTGGTAGTGAAACATGCAAGATTATGAAGATATAAATTCCTTTTAATAAACACTAATACCATATATAATTGTTCAAAGGAAATTCTTATTTGCAATAAATTTCACCCAACTATCATTGCACAAATAATTTTTGCTTTCAACTTCAATTTACATAAAGCCTGAGATTGAATATAAAGTGTGTAAGAACATATAATAAACGTAACTATTTCTCGATTCCAGGCAAAACTGCATTCTTGCGGATGAAATGGGTTTAGGCAAGACCATCCAATCTATTACATTCCTCGACGAGATCTGTCTGACAGGCCTGATTGGTCCTTTTCTCATCATTGCACCTTTGTCTACAATTGCAAACTGGGAACGAGAATTTCGTACATGGACAGACCTGAACGTCATTGTTTATCACGGCAGTATGATCAGCAGACAAATGATTCAACAGTATGAAATGTACTTCCGGGACTCAGAGGTACATTTTTTTCATCTTTTTTTTAAAAAAAACAGTCGATTTTAAACTTACAGAGAATACAGAGCCTTTATTTGTCATTCGGTACCGAGGTACCGAACAAAATTACGTTACCAGCAGTCACACAAAAAAAGAAACACAAGACACAAGACTAGACAGTCAGGCATTTCTCTCTTTTCAAATGTTGTTTCACTTGGATAATTTTCTTTTATTATTCCTCACTCTTGAAATCATTTTGAACGTGGATTTGGAAAAAAATTGCAAATAAGCAAACATCTAAGAATGTACTCTTAATGATTGTTAATCTATTTTAATATTTGGTGGCCAATTGAAAGTTAACATTTCATATTTCAAATGTTTTCTTTTGTGAGCTGAGCCTACTGACAAATGACTCTGTTAAGTTTTGGCTCAATGATATAAAGAGTCTAATTCAGTCCAACTGAGACGATTACTTTTATTGTATTGAAAGTACAAATCATTGTTCCAGGCATTTTCATGTGCTAAATAACTTCGTTTTAAGAGTGCAAGACACAAGAAACTGCTGTAATCCCTACACAGACAAATGATGTTGCTTCCAGTTATTGGAATATCTTCACAGATGCTGCCTGGCAGCTGAGTTACTCTAGCACTTTGTTTTTTGCTCATTTTATGGAATGCTTTCTTCCAGATTCATTAAAATTTATAAAAATTTATCCATATTTCTACCTGATACAATATACAGAAAAGTGGAAAATGTTCTGCTATTCATCAGTTATTGTAGCACCAAATTCACAAATGTATGAGCAATAAAGATCTTTGTCATCAAAACTTTAATGAACATTTGTTGGAAAATTTGTAAATAAAAATTGAGTATTTTGTAGTTTTCTCATGAGAATTGAAACTGGTGTAATCACAGTAGGAAAAATAACTGCAGATGCTGGTTTAACTCGAAGTAGACATAAAATTCTGGAGTAACTCAGCGGATCAGGCAGCATCTCTAGGGAGATGGAATGGGTGATGTTTCGGGTCGAGACCCTTCTTCAGTCTAGTGGTTCATATGAAGGCTTTAAAGCTGAAATAAAACAGAAAATGATGGAAACACTCAGCAAGACATATGAAATTGAGTTACAGTAACAGGTTGAAGTACCTTGATTAAAAAGAGATAGAGAAAACAAGTTAGTTTTATGTTGCGGAGGTAATGGGAGGGATGTGGAATGGTGGGACAAACAAAGAGTGTTTCTCAAAGAGTGAGGCTTTGAATGCTGTAGTCAAAAGCTGGTTGATAGATTAATGAAGGAATTTAGAGCTATAGGTCCTGCCCAGCAGTTCGGGCATGTCAATGGAAAGAGGAAAATTAGTTGACATATCCTTTTAGATTAGTCTGTGTTTTCGTATACTGCTTAATTAATAAGGTTTCTTAATTTTTAATGTGCTTCACACCTTTTCTTTTGGAGAGCTCACTGTAGCTTTATTCTCGAAGGAATATCAATAAAATGATCATTCAGACCACAGATTAATTCAATTACAGGTTTGCTGAGTTCGTTTGGGAGAACTGCAATTGTGATAACAGGATGTAGATCTCATCACAATTCATTGTTGCTCTTAATCCCAAGGGCCGCATCCTTCGGGGAACGTACAGATTTACCGCCATGATAACTACTTTCGAGATGATCCTGGGTGGGTGCCCGGAGCTGAACGTAATTGAGTGGCGTTGTGTGATCATTGATGAGGCTCACAGACTGAAAAATAAAAACTGCAAACTACTGGAAGGACTGAAAATCATGAATCTGGTGTGTAAATAAAATTGATGGAAAATTGTAGCACACTATTTAGCATTATTGATAATTAATGATATAGCTGAAATCCAACCAAAGCAAACTTGACCCAGGACCAGGCTGTGGACAACTTAATTTATGTTTCACCCCGATTATTTGGTTTTGCTTTCTGTAAGTTATCAAGCTTGATTGTTTAAACAATTGGATTTACCAAATAAATTAGATCAGTGGAATTTTTAAGACTTTTTCCTTCATCTAGTAACTAGCATTGTCCCTTCCCCTTCCTTGTACCCCATCTGAATACACATCTGTTTCTTCCACTATCTCATTCCCCCTCTCCCCCCCCCCCCCCCCACAACCCCTTCCATCTGCATCCATCCTCTAGCTTCATATTTCATGCTTCTGTTTTCTCGCAGCCTTTTGGGTTTGTTTTATCTCCAGCCTTTATCTGCCCACCTGCCCCCTCTCTCCTGTATCCACCTGTCACTTGCTTGGCTTTGTCCAACCTCCACCACTTCCAACTTTCTCCCCTCCTGCTAGAATCGCTCTAAAGTAGGGTCCTAACCCAAACAATTTTTTTCAGATATTAGTTTACATGCACAATAGGAATTGTCAGAATATATTTTATTAAATCACTAGTGCTGTCACTGTACATTTTATCAGGTGATTGAATCAGTTTGGATAATTTGGTTCATTAAATTTATATGCAATACCTTTTTAAGAGAGGAACTGAAATGTCAGTCCCACTTCTTCAACAAGAGAGCTGAATTACTTTGGTTACAATCATACTGGTGAAATCAATGTTTCAAGATCTAAAGTAACATTAATTTCTGAAGAGAGCCCTTCTTATCCTTCCTCCTCAATAGGTAGGTCATGAGTTTCTAACTCAAATGAAATTCATGAGGAATGGAGGATACTGGATTTTGATTCTCCTGCTGCGTGACTATGAAACCTGATGATAAAGTACAAACTTTTTATTCTATTCCAGGAACATAAGGTGCTTCTTACAGGAACTCCATTACAGAACACTGTGGAGGAGTTGTTCAGTTTGCTTCACTTCCTGGAACCTCAGCAATTCTCATCCGAAAATACATTCATGCAGGAATTTGGAGATCTAAAGAGTGAAGCGCAGGTATAAGTAAAATACTTTTAAAATTTGATTGAAAATGTAAAGTAAATTTAACATTAGTATGTATTTCTAATGTTGATTTAAGACTTTAAAAAAATTAAATGATGCAAATCCTCAGCATCAATCAAGGTAGAAATGGAGCTAATGTTTCAGGTGCATGTCTGAACAATGGTTTCCCTACCCGAAATGTTGCCTGTCTGTTCCCTCCCCAGATGCTGCCAAACCCACTGAATGTTGGAGTCCCTCCAACACTTTGCGTTTTGCTCCATGTTTCAGGATGATGAGTGAACATCAGAAATATGCTCCCTAGTTCAAGATTCTCCGGATGAAACAGCCGTTTTGCATCTCCTCCGTCTGTCCTTTTAAATTTTTAGTTAGTTTTAGTTTATGGTCACGTGTATCGAGGTACAGTGAAAAGCTTTTGTTGTGTCCTAACCAATCAGCGGAATGAGAAAACATGATGATGACTGGTTAGCAAGCAACAAAAGCTTTTCACTGTACCTTGGTACACGTAGAATCAATGCCTTCCATGAAATCAACTTTTATTCCATTAAGCATAGGTTAAGCTTTTCAGTTCCATATAAAACATGACTCTTATGCCAGGAATCACTCCAGTAAATCCGGCTGTCTTGACTCCAAGGGCAGAATATCATTCCTCAGATATTGAGAAAAAAACTACATACAGTACTCCAAATGTGATCTCTTCAAAACTAGGTACTAATTCACTAATACAACATTACTTTGGTACTGCAAACCCTTTGCGATAAAGGGCAACAGACAATTTGCTCGTTGTACTTGCACCTCTCTGCTTAGCTGAATAATTTACCAACCTCCGTGCGATGTTGGAGAACAGCATTTTGAAACAAACTCTCTGAATTTGACTTGCATGTCTGGTTTAGGAAGATAATCTTCCAGTATGACTCACTCTGCAAGCATTACCAGAATGGAAACACTGCAAAGGCCACCTCTCGACAAGTCAGCATGAATGACGTGAAGTAATATAATATCAAAATTAATTTAATGTCCCACATTAAGCAGAGGGATTGATAGTAATATGAATAATACGTCACACAGGAAGAAATCTCTTAAGTATTTATTAATCAGAGAGAGAGGTCCCTAATGTAGAACCCTGGAGGCTGTCCTCTGTTAGAGTTAGCTGTTACACTAAGTAGATCTCCTTTTCCCCATGTCAATTGATTTGCTGTCTCAGCACATTTAGGTCTGTAGCACTTTAACATGTTTTTGCTTTTCAAGTATCTTTGGTTACATTGCATCCTTCCCAGATGGTAGTGTGCATCTATCCCTGTCCATGCATTTAATATATGACCAAATGCATGATTTCTTTCCAGGTGCAAAAGCTTCAGGCAATATTAAAGCCCATGATGCTGCGGCGTTTGAAGGAGGATGTGGAAAAGAAGCTGGCCCCCAAAGAGGAGACTATCATTGAAGTAGAACTAACCAACATTCAAAAGAAATATTATCGTGCAATCCTAGAAAGGAACTTTACTTTCCTATCCAAAGGAGCTGGGCAGGCAAATGTGCCAAATCTCGTAAACACAATGATGGAGCTCAGAAAGTGCTGCAATCATCCCTACCTTATAAAAGGTAAGAATTTGACTACCTCTATGAAACGATCACCTAATGTTGCTGTACAGTTGAAAATCCTGGATTTTATTGCTCTGTTAATTTAACAGAGAATTTTGTTTAAGAAACTCCAATAGAATTTCCCTAAATCTCAGCCAGCAATCAATCAATTACTGTTGAGATGTCATTACAAAAACTTCATAAAATGATTTGTCTTTAAATCTTTTAGAAAAAGGGCTAAATTTCGCCTGCTATGTATTTGTATTACCTGCAACACTGACCTGTCTGGCCAAACACAAATTGGAAGAACTGCATCTCATTCCACTTGGGGTAGCTTATAACTACCTGAATGTTAAATGTGGCCTGAATGTTAAATGTTCCTTTTCAGGTGACCTAAGTCCCTCGTGCTCTCCTGCCCAACACGCACATTCCAGAGACTCTGTCTGACCCACTGAGTTACTTCAGCACTTTGTGGCTTTTTGCACTCACCTGTCCACTTAGTTTTCTTCTCCCTTTGTTCCCCTTTCCAATCCCCATTTGCCACCCATCAACCCATCCTCATCTGGTTCCACCTATCACCTACCTTGCCCTATCCCATCAACTCCTCACACTTCTGTTTACTGACAATCTTTCCTCTTCCCTCTTGGCCCTCATTCAGAGTCTCAAATCAAAACATCGACTGGTAGCTTTTACATCCACAATCTGATGACTTGGGTGGAAAGAAAGAACCGAGTCATAGCTCAGGTGTCCCAATTAAGTTTTAATAATCCTAAATTTATGATGGAACGTGCACTTCACCGACAAGATAGATATTTATTGCCCTGCACTGATTATCCTTTGGAACACTCGAGAGACGTTGCAGTCTACATAGTGAAGGCAGTTGTGTAGTACTGAATAGCTTGCTGGGCCATTAAAGAAGGCGATTAAGAGTCTGGATCTGTGAATAGTTCAGACTCAAGTAAGGAGATCAATAAACCAGATGGATTTTTGTGATAACCTGACAGTTTCATGGTCTCCATTACTGAAGCTCACTTTTGAGTTACAGTTGATTTAATTAACAGATGCTGCAGTAGTAATTGAACTAATTATTCCAGCTCTTTCATGCAGGCCTCTGAGTCAAGAGCATGGTAACCAGATTTCTGTGCAATCATGCAATGGGGGGGGACGGGGGACACTGAAGGGTAGCAGCACTGTCACAGTGGCAAGAATATCTATTGTTGCTTTTCAAGATGCTGAGGGTAAAAACAAAACAAACTTTTTTTAAAGTGTAATCTTGCATTTTGTGGGACTCAGCAATGCTTCAATTTGGTGCACACTCATGCAGCTTTCAGAATTGTGGTTTTCCTAGCATTACTCAGAGTTTGCTAGACTTTGTTTCAGAAAGCCATGGACTTTACAGTACAGAGGTATCTGCCTGACTCAACATGCCCCAGACATTTCTCTTCATCTAGTCTGCGTTCCTGTCGAAACTAAAAATCTTACTCTTCGATTAAATTTTCAGTTCTCATGACACTGAACTTATCCCGTTCTGTGTTGTGTTTTATTTCTTAAAACTTCACAGGATGTAATTTAAATCATGTTTGACATTACAATCTTTTACCTAAATGCTGGGCTTCAGAAATCTTTCCACAGTCCCCCATGGCTGACCAAATCAGCCATAAATTAATATTGATTTAATTGAAAGTTTTACACTCCGTTTGTAGATTATTTATCCAACAGGGTAATGAATTTTCCCTTCAATACCAGGTGCCGAAGAAAAGATTCTTGGAGAGTTCAGAGAGCTACACAGTCCAGCTGTTCCACATTTTCACCTGCAAGCAATGATCCAGTCAGCTGGTAAACTGGTCCTAATTAACAAGTTGCTTCCTAAGATGAAAGCAGGAGGTCACAAAGTTCTTATCTTCTCGCAGATGGTACGCTGCTTAGACATACTTGAGGATTATCTTATTCATAAAAGGTACGAGTTTTTCTCTACAGATTTCTTAAACATTACGTAATTGCATTTATTTACCAAATTGAAGTTGTGCAATGCAATATTTTTTTAATGTTTTAAACTAACAATGTATTTGGAAATCTTGCGTTGAGTGTCTTCACCATGTACTAATTCTGTGACTCGTTGCAGTTGTGGTCACGCATTTCTACCAGCATTTACCTGATAAGTTGTTGCGTTAATCGTTGTAGTGTAATTATTATTTCTGGCCACCCATTGTCATGCTTTTTCTAACTGTCTTGAACACCATAAATTTATATCTAATTTATATCTATCATCTTGAAAGTTGCATGGGAACTTAGCTCATCATGATCTTTGTTTGCAAACTAAGTAATTAATTGGATGAACCAAATCCAAAGAAGGAAATGATTTGATATAAATGGAGCTCATTGTTTATTAATTAAACATTTTATTTATTGTACTTGGAAATTCTCAGAAATCGGAAATGAATTGGTGCAATTAATCGTGAGTTTTGAAGAACACCGATTTCTGAAGTTTTACTGAAGTTTAATATTGTCAACATTGGTGCATTTGGATGTAAATTAACATGTAACAGAGCTGTTTTCAATGGATCATTGAAGCTGATTGTGCCAAGTAAAATAGTCAATGTCCATATGAAATATGTAAGCTCTCGTCAGTAATCAATAAGTAATGAATTGGAAGAGCTGAATAGCCTTCTCCTGTGCTGCAACCTTTCTGAGATGCTAAGAAAGCATTGTCAGATACAAAGCTCAGGCCTATTTCTGAAATTCTCCTGCACTCTTTATAACATTTGGAGTTCCTTCGTTTTAGTGGCAGAACAGCAACTTTGGTTGAAAATTACAGAATGGTAATGATACGTGAAAATTCGGTATATTTTGATGCACTGCTCATGAGCTTAGAACAATCACCTGCTGTCTTTTATACCAAGTTACCTTGAAGTTCAACTTTAAGAAGGGTCTCGACCTGAAACGTCACCCATTCCCTCTCTCCTAGATGCTGCCTGACCTGCTGAGTTACTCCAGCATTTTGTAATACTTTAAATATCTTTAGATAGACTCAAAATGCTGGAATAATCTCTGTGGCAGCATTTTGAAGGTGACATTTTGAATTGGGACCCTTCTTCAGACTGATTATAGTGGGATTAATATTTTTACTCTTACCAGAAAATTTTGCTTAAAACAATAATAATAATAATAATAATCCATTTATTTTATATAGCGCCTTATCACATGCTCAAAGCGCTTTACAAAAACAATTAACATAGAAACAAACAGACAAACTATCCTGACGGAAAAGCGGCGAATACACAACGCCAGCGTCCTCTCACGTCAGGGTCCGGCAGTAGACATTAAAAAGCACAAGACACACAGATATAATTTTTTACACAAAACAGCCATCACAGTGATTGCTCTAGGCATACCCTCACTGTGATGGAAGGCAAAGTCTTATCTCCTCATTCTTCTCCCGTGGTGCCACGAGGTGATCGAGGCTCCCAACTTTTTGAAGCCCCCACCGGGCGATGGAAAGTCCCAGGGCCGAGCCGAGCAGGCCGATGAAAGTCCTGAGCCCCCACCGGGCGATGGAAAGTGCTGCGGCCGAGCCACGCAGGGCGATGAAAGTCCTGAGCCCCCACCGGGCGATGGAAAGTGCTGCGGCCGGGCCACGCAGGGCGATGAAGGGCCTGCGGGCGGGTTGATCGTACCTCGCGCTTCGGGGCGGTCGAAGCTGCTACGGCTGGAGCTCCCAAAAGCCGGTCGCCAGCCAGGGACCTGCGAACTCCCGATGTTGCGGTCTGCAGGGCCCACGGCCGAAGCCTCCGAGATGGTAAGTCCAGGCCCTGCGACCGGAGTCTTTGAGGTCGATCCCAGCTGGAGGCCGCCGACTCCACGATGTTAGGCCGTAGCGCGAACGGAGATACGACACAGTAAAGGTCGCATCTCCGTTGAGGAGGAGATTTGAAAAAAGGTTTCCCCCAACCCCCCACCACCCCCCTACATACACAGAATTAAAAATAAAACAAAACGTACATTTAACAACGACAATGACAAAAAAAACGAGAGAAAAAACGGAGAGACTGCCGGTGAGCCGCACCTGCAGAACACAGCCACGCCCCAAACAATGCAACGGACTTTGAATTCAAAAAACACTGTAATTAAAAAAATTAAATCTTTTCACGATGGCATGGTTTTGACATCCCTCGTGACTTTTATCTAGTTGTAATTTCTATATCTGTTAGTAATTTCTAAATATGTCGTCATTCTACAGCCCTCTTTTCTGCGTATTCTTACTCCTTTGCAACATAACATAATAAATATGCTAGTACCCACCGAGTCCATACTGACCATCGATCACCCATTCATACTAGTTCTATGCTACCCCACTTTTTCATCCACTCCCTACATAATCGAGGCAATTTACAGAAGTTAATTAACCTACAAATCCGCACATCTTTGGGATGTGGGAGGAACCTGGTGGAAACCCATGCAGTCACAGGGAGAACATGCAAACTCCTCACAGACAGCACCCGGGGTCAGAATCGAACCTGTGTCTCTGGCAATGTGAGGCACAGATGAGCCACTGTGCTGCCCTAATGCATGTATAGTAATTAAATATATTTCAACTTTAGGTAATAGAGTATGTTGTATATAAACTGATGAGAGGCATGAATAGGGTAGACAGTCGGAGCCATTTTCGCAGGATGAAAATATTAAATACTGCAGGGCATAGCTTTAAAGTGAGAGGGGCAGGTTTTATTTTACCGAGGGTGGTGATTTTCTGGAACACACTGACCAGGGTGTTGGTGGAGGCAGATACGGTAGTGGCATTTAAGTGACTTATGAATATTGTGTCACGCGGATAAGAGATGGCGTCATGTTCAGCACAGACATTGTGGGCCGAAGGACCTGTTCCTGTGCTGTACTGTTCTATGAACCATTTCTGATGTGTGTGGGGGGGGGGGGGAAGAGAAGAATGTGGAGCTGGGAGCAAATATGACAAATTCTGACAAAGGACGTGATGCTCAGGTTGTGTATGCGTACATACGTGTGAGAATTCTGCGATTAAACATGACCATTTTTCTCTTTAAATTATTACAATTTCACTTCTTTCTTGGAAAATAATTGCAATTGAACTGTTGACCCCCTAATCGTGAGATGACTGCGCTTGTAATCGATTCGCTTTGGTGCTTAACGCTGTGAGAAATGTACCGTTGGTGGAAATTAAATTCTGATCTAATGGTTGTGCACAATTATGATGGGCTGTTAAATCAGAGATAAATGATTAATTGCAGCTTAGTGACGCTCTGTTTGTGGTAATTATGAAATGATTAATCATAATAGGGAATAGAGAATCACAATTACCAAGACTTTGAAATCTTGGAAGCAGTAAGTGAAAACACTTTGAAAGGAAATAAACCATTTTTATTTCTCCTTGCATTTGAAACGCGCTTTCCAATTCACCTGTTTGTAAATTGGAATTCTAATCAATTATTTACTGACCTTTAACTGTCAGCTTAGATATTCATTTGGAGGCCAGTTTTTATTTCCCAAGAAGATGGGGGCAGGGTGAATATAATGCAACTCAAGCTCATAAAAGCCAACCTCACAATGTTAAGCTAAAGTGGCAGATGAGTAGTGTTCAGCTTGTGCCTCTATGCATTGTGTTAATATAAAGGGGACCATTCTAAAATAGAACTGTGTGTCTGCTGTCTGCCTTGGCTCCACTGCTGTTGCTGTTTATATGATGTTATGGGACGGAGGGGGGGTTACACGTTTATAAACAATTACCAGCACTTCAAAGATATACACTGCATAATCTACTCAAGCAAAGTGACCTTTGAAGATTATCACAAGAGCAAATTCATAGCAGTTACGTTCATATCTTCTATCAGTGTAGACTAATGTAATGCGCCATGTATCTAATATCTGGGATCGGCACCTAATATTTTGCTTGTGAAGCATACAACTCAGCGGTATGAATGTTGATTTCTTTAATTTCAAGTAACCCCTGCATTCCCTCCCTTTACCCCTTCTTTCCCCCTCCCCCCCCCCCAAAAAAAAATCCCCCCCCCCCCCCGGCCCTCTAGTCATCCTACCAGTTCCACTGTTCACATCCTTGTATCCCTTTGTATTCGTATTCACCTCTTTCCCCAGCCAACAATGGGTCATTATGGGCTCCACCCTTCCTTGGTCATCTTGTCGATCCTGTTTTGTTCTGCCGTTCTCTTCAACCTCCAGTTCCCACCCCACCTCCACCCTCAGTCTAAAGAAGGGTTCCGACCCGAAAAGTCATATATCCAGAGATGCTGCCTGACCAGCTGAGTTACTCCAAGATTGTGTGTCTATCTTTGGTATAAACCAGCAATTGCAGTTCCTTCTAATTAAGAATTGTACTGTGGTCCTATTACTCTCCATTCTGTCTGTGAATGACTTTTCTACCATTTCTTTCTACTCCCAGCTTTTTTGAAAAGCTCTTTAAAAGCCACTGAGTTCTTCAGTTTACTGGGATAAGAAGCTTGGTCAATTTTAGTGTTAGGCCATTGATCAAAGCTGCCTGTCCTTTTAGTTAAATGTGTTCCCTTGCATGTCTGGCTACATCTAAAAGTTCTCCATTCCAAATCCTTAATGTCTTTGATGACAATGATTGTATTTGTTCATAAAAATATTGCACATTCAATGTTAAATATATCATGGCGTAGCCACTGCCTCCACGCCAGAAACCCGGATTCAATCCTGACCTTGGGTGCTGTCTGTGCGGAGTTTGTAAATTTGCCCTGTAGTTTCCTTCGGGTGTTCCGGTTTCCTCCCACGTCACAAAGACTTGCGGGTTTGTAAGTTAATTGGCCTCTGTAAATTACCCGTGATGTGTAGGGAATGGATGCGAAAGTGGGATAACATAGAACTAGTGTGAACGGGTGATCAATGGTCGGTATGGACTGGGGGGATTGAATGGCCTGTTTCTATGATTTATCTCTGAACTAAATTAAACTAAATTTAACAACTGTAAACCAAGTGTTAAATAATTATTGGTTAAAGAACGACGGTGCAATGTGAAGTTTTGGATATGGGAGTATCTTCATGCAGCAATGACGTAATTGTCCGTAACATTTTATTTGCAGGTACCCATATGAGCGCATTGATGGGAGAGTTCGAGGAAACCTGCGACAGGCAGCAATTGACCGATTTAGCAAGCCGGATTCGGATCGCTTTGTGTTCTTACTATGCACAAGAGCTGGAGGTTTAGGGATAAACCTTACTGCAGCAGACACGTGTATCATTTTTGATTCGGACTGGAATCCTCAGAACGACCTTCAGGTAAATAAAAAATAACCTAAATATTGTCCAGATTTGCTGGTGTAAAGTAGATGTAAATAGTGGGAAATAATTACCTATAAAAGTAATAACAGAGCAGTGACATAGTACTTTACAATAAGAGATTAGAATTTGTATTGAGAAGTTTATATTTGATGCAAAATAGAAAGTTAAAATGCCAAGAATTTAAACAATTGTTCAGAACGGAATTTAAAGGTGAGAAAGGGGAGAAATATCTGAATTAGAAATTGGATAATAACTGTCATCATCTTATGTCTGAAGAAGGGTCTCGACCCAAAAAGCCACCTTTCCATGTCCTCCAGAGATGCTGCCTGACCCACTGAGTTACTCCAGCACTTTGTATTCTCAGCAAATGTCTAGTTGTATTTAATTAAAATGTTGCGGTTTTTACAGATACTTCGTGAAAGAAAGCCCTATATTAATGTAGAAATAAAATGTGTAATCCCCTATCCTAAAAATAAAAGAGAAATATCTCATTAATCATTGAGAGTTTTGGTCGCCAATTGTACCAACTTGCTGGGTCATTGTTTCAAGTTCCCTGTTCATTTTTTTTATGAAGCAATACATCTTGTTTATCTCTTCATTTTGCTTATAATGAGCTGTTTACTGGAAATAGAAGATGATCAAGTATGGTATTAAAGAAAAAAAGCAAGAGGTGTAGAATAAGAGCATTAGAATAAGAAAAGAGAGGTTTTCCAAATTACAAGTCGTACTTTAGAGTGCCGGGAAATGCAAGTGCACAATTTAAAGAACTGACACCCTTTTACTGAAACACTGACTGCTGGAAGAAGGTAATTGAAGTCTTAACAGCATCAGCCAGTCACCACATTCCCGTTGTGACTGATTCGCATACATGTAGCTCGAGAGTCAATTTAGAGTTTAGGCTTTAGTGATACAGAGTGCAAACAGGCCCTTCAGGCCACCAAGTCCACGCTGACCAATGATCACTCTGTACACCAGCACTATCCTACACACTAGGGACAATTTACAGAAGTCAACTAACCTGCAAACCTGTACATCTTTCGTGTGTGGGAGGAAACTGGAACACCCAGAGAAAACCCACACGTTCACAGGGAGAACCGTATGGGCAGCATCCTAATCAGGATCGATCCCGTGTCTCTGCAAGGCAGCAGCTCTACCGCTGTGCTGCCTTTGAATCACAACAGAATTCTGAATCATCATACGATCAGGAATGACCATTTTGCTTCTTGGTTTCAGTTGTATATTTGGTGAGATAATGGTAATCTAAATCTCAGCTCCGTTTACTTGCCTTGAGACGATGCCTTCGATAATCTGCCAATACCATTCTGGACAGTTCACGTTGCAGGCCAGTTTCCCCCTCAATTTGTGATTAAGTGCTTCATGATTGAATTTCACATAGGAAAGTGCATCTGGTATTGTTGATGATGCCAAGATTTGAATTGATTGTACTGTGAAATATCTTAACAGACAAGGTGAAAATATATTGTGAAAATATACCACATGGATGAAATTATCAGGTTTTTTAAAACCTTTTTAGAGTTGAGCAAAGTCGGAATAGTACAGAGTTGAAAATAAGCTCTTATTTTCATCAACTCAATAAATTGACTTATTGATTATGTGACTACATTGTGAAAGGTCTGTGTTTCAGCTCATGGAAGCCTTTTTGTGATTTTTTTTAAATTTTCAACATTTTGGGTCATTATGATGGAAGTTGCATTGCAGCATGTGAAAGTAAAATACAATGCGTTCTCTTGTGTATTGTTGAAGATATACGGTGTTTAATAGTAATAATGTTTTTGAAGGCTCAAGCTCGATGTCACCGGATCGGTCAGAATAAGGCTGTGAAAGTTTATAGACTGATCACTCGAAACTCTTATGAACGGGAAATGTTTGACAAGGCCAGCCTGAAGCTGGGCCTTGATAAAGCTGTGCTGCAAAGTATGAATGGACGGGAAAATAGCGTTGGTGGGGTATGTGATGAAAATATTAATTCTAATCCTTGTGCATAGTCTTATGATCTTTATAACACAGTGACTGGATTAATGAGACAATTCACCAGTTATTTTGTGGAAAATTGATCTAATCAGGACAAATAGCACATAACACTCGTGTCACATGTCAAAGTATTTCATTGTCCATAAATCACAAAGCTTAGGTTTCAAAATGTTTAATACAATGTTTCAGGAATTACTCGGAACCACATTTTATTATATGAATTTCACAACCTTTAATCGGGCATTAAGAAAGTACATATTTTAATGTGGAATACAATGCCCAGAAATAACTGGACCACTCACATGTATTATCAGCAGATCTTAATACTGATTTTTTTTTTTAATGCATACAATTTTATTCACCAAGCCAGCTTGCAAAAATAAATCTTTAAGTATCAGATGTTTCAGAATGACCAAAACCATATTATTGATATGATTTTAAAATAATGCTGTTTCAAGAAAATAAATCTATCTTTAAATCTATTAACAGATGCAACAGATGTCCAAGAAAGAAATTGAAGACTTGCTTCGTAGGGGTGCCTATGGTGCAATTATGGACGAGGAAGACGAGGGCTCTAAGTTTTGTGAAGAGGACATCGATCAGATTCTTATGCGACGTACAAAAACAATTACGATTGAATCTGAAGGGAGAGGCTCGACATTTTCCAAGGTAGGTACTGACGATGATCTGAAAGACATCATTGAGCATCTTAAGAAAGGAATAAGCCAGGTACTTAAGAAAATATGGAGGTCAATGGGAAATTGTTGGGCGGGTGGAGGAGGGAGGGGCGTGGGCATTGGTGAAGGTAGAACTGGCGGATTGCACAGAATTGATGGGTCACAATGATTCTATGAAAATATTTTGGATGACTTTTGTGTAAGAACCAGACATTTTCCAGAGTATGCAGATAAGCTTTTAAAAATAGATTTCAATTATCAGTGTAGCTTGATAATGTTACACTGTTGCAATGAGAAGAAAGAAGGCAGAAGTTGGAACTCTGGAAATGAAGTGGGCATATCTACAGTGAAATCAGTAGCTCTTTATGAAAGCTTTCATAAAATCTCTTATTTTCTAGGCAATTGTAATTGTCACGTAATTACTTTTCTTTGCAAAGTTATCTAAAATGAATTGTAAAACTGAATTCTTGCGTTTGAGGTAGCAGAAATTATGTAACACCCTCCACCCTGGTGTAGCCAGTGCAATGTGCTGTTGTCAAGGGTCGTGAGGTCTACCCCTCCACCAGGGGGACGGAGGACAGTGTAGTCGAAAATGACGTGCTGCGCTGTTTGCTGGTCTGCTCCACACACGCAGGCTGCTGATGGACGCAACCCCCAACGATGCATGTTGGCATTGAACCGGCCGACCTCTGTGCGGAGCCGGTTCAGGGCGACCCACTCTTTGCGGGGCGTATCCGAGCCGGGTGGGGCTGTGGTGTTCGCTGCGACAGTGAATTGAGGAGGTCGCGATGTCTGTTCCCAGCTGGTTCTCCATGCTCCTAGTATGTTGAAACCGGAACCACAGAGGGTCGCTGCATGATGGGAGAAAGGGTGACGAGATGACAGGCGTTGAGGTCCCAGTTGCTGTGAATCCTGGGTGAAGTGGTGCAAAGGATGTTTGGCTTCCGATGGGGCCTTGCACACCAGCCTATGAGTGAAGAACTCTGCGAAGCTTGGCGGGTGCGATACCTGCGAGCACCGGCAGGAGATCCGTCGGAGTAGGGTGCAGGCAGCCAGTGATGATCCGCATGGTGTCGTTGAGGGTGGCGTCTAGCTTGCTGGTATGAGCGCTGCGGCACCATGCTGGGGCAGCATACTCAACAGAAGCAGAAAAAAACTGAATACTAAAACTTCATCACACGCTGATTAGCATATCTAATTTTTAAAAGAAATTGTGAATTACAGAAATTTTGGTATCTTTTAACATTTATCAAAAATATCTTCATTGAAGGATCTGTGAAGAATCAAGTTTGATGGCGGGTCCTGAACTGAAACTTGACCCATTCATTCACTCCACAGATGCTGTCCGAGCCATTGAGTCCTCCAGTACTTTTGTGTTGTCCTCTTTGAATATTGTGTTAATTTATTCTTTGTGTTGAAAATCAGTATGGATATGTGATTTGTGAGGAAAAAGGTTGAACTTTTTTGAAATGCAACCTTTTTTTAAATAAATGGTCATTATGGGAATATGGACCAAACACGGGCAGGTGGGACTAGTGTAGCTGGGACGTGTTGGCCGGTGTGGGCAAGTTAGGGCAAAGGGCCTGTTTCCGCACTCTATCACTCTATGACTCTATTGTTTCATACAGAAGTTGACAGGATAAATTGGTCTTACCATCTTGTCGGTTCAGTCTTTTACTGCTTAATGTTCAGATGAATTTATTTGTAATGCTTTTTTTAAAGTAATTTGGCACATTTCTTGCAAGAATTTGCTTTTAATTATTTCAGGCAAGTTTTGTTGCATCGGGCAACAGAAGTGATATTGCTTTGGACGATCCCAACTTTTGGCAGAAATGGGCAAAGAAGGCAGAAATTGATCTTGAAGCTATGCATGGAAAGGTAAGTTACAAATTTCAGTTTAAGATTTGTATCTGCTGAGCACTTCACAATTAAGACTTCCATTTAATGTTTATTTCATATGTTTTCTTGTGCAAAGGAAGCCATTCAGCCCATTGGGCCTATGCTGGCTCACAGAGTGTGTTGCCCATGTTGAGCAGATGCATTTCATGTTTCTCCATCTGTTTGCGTTATAATTTCAGGCAGATCAGCCGATTTGTGGTTCAAGGATTTTTTAAATAAAAACAGTTGCAGTCTTGTTTAAGCTGATACTGTGACACCACCACTTCTTCCTCCAGTGCAACTAACTCCAAGTCTGTATCTGTGACCATCCTCCGGAGTTATATCATTAGTGCCATCTATGCCTTTTGACTACTAATTGCATCCTTAAATCTCTGGCTGTCAACCTAGCGCTCCTTGCAACAGATGCTGTTTAAACAGATCTCTTCCACTCAGTGACGATACAAGGAACTGCAGATGCTAGAATCATGAACAAAATGCAAAGTTCTGGAGGAACTGAGGAGGTCAGGTAGCATCTGCGGAAGGAATGGACAAACAACATTTCGGGTTGGGACTCTTCAGTTTGAAGAACGGTCCCGACCCAAAATGTCACCTGTTCATTCCTTCCACATATGCTGCCTGAACCTGTTGAGTTACTCAAGCACTTTGCGTTTTGTTCTTCCACTCTTTCTTTGGCCATGGTGTTAAAATAACTCAATGTTAAATTTTGTTTAATAAGCACTTCTGTGGTGCATGTTGGGCATTTTGGTGTTAAAAGAATTGTTTTCATGGGTTATTGTTGGTTTTGATACCAGATCTCAATCCGATGTTGGGTTGACTTCTGTTCTGTAGAATATTTTGTGCAGCTGTAAAGCAAGAAACATTCTGCTGCAGTCTGAAAAGTGCATACAGTGTTTGTAAGGGTTATGGTTTTCTTCCAGGATTCGACCAGAAAAATATGTTTTATGATGATTTTCTCTACAGAACAGCTTAGTAATTGACACGCCAAGAGTAAGGAAACAAACCAGACCTTACAATGCTGCTAAAGATGAACTGGCAGAACTATCGGAAGCAGAAAGTGACCGTGAAGATCGACCCAAACTGCGCCGGCCCTTTGATCGCTCTCATGCATATGGAAGGACAGAGTGCTTCAGAATTGAGAAGAATCTGCTGATATATGGGTATAAAACCGTTGACAATTTATACATCAATTCTAAAGCACTTTCCTGTATGTTAGCTATTTACATTATCAGCAAGCAGTATTTTGGGGTTTTTTGAATGGCTTCATATAATAAATATATATTTGAACAGCCATGTTAACAAGTTGTCTGACATATGAATGTATGGCAAAGAACTAGGAATAGGGCTTTCTATCTTCTCCAATGAAGAGGTAGTGTTCCTTGAAGCCACTAAGCAGTTGGCCAAGCATTGGAATAATTTCAGAATAATTTATTATTTGATCAAGGTATGTTACAGATTGGGACTTTCTTTTTGCTTTGTAATGCATTTCAGACATTTAGCTATCAATCCTATCTGATGTGTTGATGTGGAGAAGGAAGTGAAGCACCCAACCAACACAAAGAGAAAGTAATCAAGAAGAGGCACAAGGAAGAAAAAAAAAATACTCAAAAATGTGGAAAGAGTTGCACACTTTTTCCAAGACTTGCCAATATTGATATGTAGACAAAAGTCATAAAAGTCCATAATGCGGTTATAAAATCACCATTGTGTTGCTCAGCATATATTGAGTACATATTGGAATTTATCTCCTGGTGAAGAAACAATACCAAGAATAGTCCTCAACCCATGAGTCCATAAAGTTCAAGCAAGAAAAATCAACGTCTCAAAATAGAATCATATTACAGGTACACCATCGATTTTTTGGCACCCTTGGTTCCAGAGCCTTGCTGGATTGTCCATTTTGCCAACCAACAGAGGTCACATAAAAACAATTCAATAATACACCTATGACCCACTAATTATATCCTCCCTGTGTCTCTAAAGCACCATGGACTGCTAAAATCTTAAATAAAGAATTAATAATTAACAAAGTAAACAATTAACGTTTTCACGACGGAGGCACACGTCCCAAAAGAGCCTGCGTCACATGCAATGCTCTCCATTTTGTCCGGATTCAATGAGGAGCCAGTCCATCAGTCGTTGGGAAATCTGTGGTGTACCTGTGTATGATTTTTGTCGCTGAGCTTGATTCCAAATGCAATTGAATGATTTATGGCAGACCCCACACTACATTTCACTATCCACTCTAATGACGGCTGAGCAATGAGGGAGAGGACACCTGCACAATCACGGCTCCTGTATTTGTTACGTCCTTTTTTGAGATGTTTTGTTTTCTTTCACTCCCCCATTCCATTCCTGGTGTATAATTTAGCTTATTGCTGCAACAACACTCTCTGCTCCCTCTTTGAGATGCAGAATAAAATTAGCTCACATGGAATTTGTATTTTTTTAAAAAGTAAATGGATCAATCCAAATGATCAATTTACCATAAACCTTATTCACATTCACCTCCTTTCTTCAAATGCTAAAATCAACTATTTTCAAACAGAAATCCTGTGCTTCCCTCTTCTGATTAAATAATAAAGACATTGATGTCTTGTCGAGCCACTGAACTGAAGGAAATATTTTATCCAAGATTTTCCAGGAATTGGGAATCTTGGCTCTGTCATATGCCTGGAATCATTTGTAAAAATAATGATGACATGTACCTCCTCTTTTCATGCAAAAGAGGTTCTAAAATTCAACCCCAGTTACCAGAAGCATTTAAAGTATTTGCTGATATGCTCTTTATTAGTAGAAACAAAGAACTGCAGATGCTGGTTTATACCAAAGATAGATGCAGAACTCCTGTCAGAGAGTTCAATTAAACAAAATAATGAGAAATATTCAACGATTGACACATTTGGAATACAATTAGTGTTCACACAAATGTAAAAACAACAGAGAAAGCTTCATAAGATAGACACAAAATGCTGGAGTAACTCAGCGGGACAGGCCGCATCTCTGGATAGAAGGAATGGGTGATGTTTTGGGTCGAGACCCTTTTTCAGTTCTTTCCTACACAATTAGAAATATTCTGTTTCAAAGAAAACAAAGATTTAATTCTTACCCAGGTGGGATCGTTGGAAAGACATCTTATCACATGGGCGTTTCAAGAGACGGCTGGTGGAACAGGATGTGGAAACCATTTGCCGAGCGCTCTTAGTGTACTGCCTTGCTCACTACAGAGGGGATGAAAAAATAAAGAGTTTTATCTGGGATCTTATTACCCCATCAGAGGATGGACAAACAAAGGAACTACAAAACCACCTGGGTAAGATATGCCAGCAAACTTTCTCTTTACCCAGTGCAGAAATGGTGTTAGAAAACTATAATTTTGTAATGTTAATTGCGACTCGTAACGTATAGCTGGTTGTAATGTTCAAGTCGTGCAGCATGGTCAGTATGACTGATGTGTAATGCGTGGTACATTACAAACTATTGATTACAAAAGGGATATGTTAAAGTTGTATGAGTTCATTGATTGCAGTGTGGTATAAGTCAATAGAACACTAAGGATGTCTGGTGCCGTCTGAAGCCGAAATGTCGACTTACACTTTTGCCAGCTTGAACCTCTTGAGTTTTACCTATGTTGTTTTTGTTTGTTTTAGTCAGCAAGGGATTGGCCTGACATTAATAGTGAGGTAGAAGTGTGATCATCAATATGTACCAAGATATTACTTTGTATTCATTTGGAGTGATGCAAGAAAACTCCAAATGTTCCTTCCTGTTTTTGTTTTAAGCAAAATATCAAACATGGACTTAATCTCATTAACATTTCACTACTACATGGCCTTCCATTCAAATGTTGGAATCAGAAAGGGGGAGTGGAATTTTGTAACTTGTTGCATTCAGACCTCTGGACAGACAGCTCTACTTGGACCACTATTTCCATGCAGATGAAAAGCACCTCTGTCCTAAATCTTCTGGCCATTGAGCATCAGAGTTGCAGGTGCCTAATGCAGGCGATGTAATGATTGTCTGTGGTGGCCCTTTGTTTTTGTAGTAGGATAGAGGCTCAGTATTCAAGGGAAAGCACTTGCTTCCCCCTCCTACAATATACAGCTGCTGGCAGTGACCACATACTGTTTTTCCAACTCCAGAGGTGAGTATCTCCAAATGTTCTGGGAGTAATAAATATATGGTGCTTATGGGTCCACTCTTAAATTCTAAACCGTTGTTCAACAGATTTCCCTTCCAGAAAGTGCAAATAGTGTGTAGCCAGATCACACTAAGGTTGTCCCTGTTTATCTGAAATGTTGAAATGATTTATTCTAAAGCTACCCACTCAGTCTACCATGCTTCTGCCACTGCATCAATCCAACGGCTGCCCTTTGAGAGAAACAGGGGGCTGTTACCTATATACTTTGCATTTCACTCTTAAATGGGCTCCTGGAATTGCTGTACAGCAAGAATGGCTGGGGTATTGACGGATGTACAATCCCATCGTTGGAGTAGCTCTCGGTGATATTTCACTGTTGGTTCTGAAGCTATTCATGCACGGGTTAGTCTCAGGGGGCAGCACAGTGGTGCAGCGGTAGAGTTGCTGCCTTAAAGCGCCAGAGACCCGGGTTTGATCCTGACTATGGGTACTGTCTGTACAGAGCTTGTACTTTCTTCCTGTGACCGTGTGGGTTTTCTCTGGCTTGTCCGGTTTCCTCCCATGCTCCAAAGACTTACAGATTTGTAGGTTAATTGGCTTCGTTAAAATTGTAAATTGTCCCTAGTGTGTCGGGTAGTGCTAGTGCATGAGGTGATCACTATTCAGCGCAGGCTCGGTGGGCCGTAAAGCCTGTTTCTGCACTGTAACTCTAAAGTCTAAAAGCTAATCCCAATCCGAGTTTCCAATGGCAAATTTGGTTTTGTGAAATAAAACAAAATGCTAGAGATAGTCAACAGATCAGGCAGCATTGGCGAAAAGAGTACAGAGTTAATGCTGCACCTCAATGACCTTTCATCAGTATTGGATTTTCACGGTATTTTCCTTTTAAAACGGGACCGGAGTAACACAACATCCGCTATGAAAGACAAGCATATAAAGCCACTTCCTAGAAGTGATAATGCAGTTCTTGCCTTTAACGTTCTCAGAAGACAGGTCATCAATCTATCTTGAAAGTGTAACGTTTCATTTACGAAAAGAGTAGCTCACTGAAAGTCATGTCACAGATGGATAGGGTAGTGTAAAAAGCATTTGGTATACTTTCCTTCATAGATCAAGGCATTGAGTACAAGAGTCGGAAAAAGTAATGTTGCAAAGCATTGGTTAGATTTAGGTTTATTATATTGTCATGTGTACTGAGGTACAGTGAAAAGCTTTCTTTTTCATGCTAACAAAAGAGATCAGAAAAAACTATACAAAATTACAATCAAGTCAAACTCAAGTGAAAATAGAACAAAGGGGAAGATACAGTGTGAAAGGATGCATTTAAAGTATAGTGCGTACTTCTGGTCACAATATTGCAGGAAGGATGTGTTAACAATAGAGAGTGCAGAAGAGAGTCACGCAATGTTGGTTGGAATTGAGGGCGGTAGTTAAAAGAGGAGTTTGGATAGGCTGAGTTTATTCTTATTGGAATGTAGGAAGCTGAGGAATGACCTTGGAGAGATTTACAGACTTATGAGGGACCGAGAGATGGAATAGATAATTGGTGTCCTTTACCCCAGGCAGGGCAGTCTGGAATTAGATAGGATATGTTTAAGGTGTGAATGGAAAAATTGAAAGGAGATCTAGGGTATAGTTTTATTATACAGAAGGTAGTCAATATCTGAGCCACCAGAGGAGCTAGTGAATGCAGATACATTTGCAACATTAAAAATGCTTTTGAACAGGTACTCGAATAGGAATGGCATTGAGTGAATCGGGTCTCATGTAGACAAATGGGCTTAGTGCAGATGCACATCATGGTCAGCATGGACAAGATGGGCCAAAAGGCTGTCTTTGTATTAAATGATTCTGTGAACACTAGGTGATGTACCAGCATATTTGCTAAACGACTTACAGGGGACTGTATACAATTGACCTAAAAACACAGGCAAAATTGTCTAATTGGTCTTCTGTCACATGCAAGCAATATGGTTCTATCATCGGGGTGTTAGAGGTTATGGGGAGAAGGCAGGAGAATGGGGTTAGGAGGGAGAGATAGAACAGCATGTCTGAATGGCGGAGTAGGCTTGATGGGCTGAATGGTCTAATTCTACTCCTATCGTGTACAAATTCATGAGAGGAATAGATCGGGTAGATGCACAGGGTCTCCTGCCCAGAGGGCATAGGTTCAAGGTGAGGGGGAAAAGATTTAATAGAAATCCGAGGGGTAACTTTTTAACACAAAGGGTGGTGGGTGTATGGAACAAGTTGCCAGAGGAAGTAGTTGAGGCTGGGACTATCCCATCGTTTAAGAAACAGTTAGACAGGTTTGGAGGGATATGGACCAAGCGCAGGCAAGTGGGACTTGTGTTGCTGGGACATTGTTGGTCGGTGTGGGCAAGTTGGGCCAAAGGGCCTGTTTCCACACACTATCACTCTTTGACTCATCACTTATGATCTTATGATCCATACGGTTAACCTTGTGTCTGTACGTATGTGCTTTGCATATTTTTTCCACTGAGAACACATTTAGAATTGCGTTTTGTTCCGGATTCCTTTACCAGGCTTGTCAGCACCAGTTCCGAGAGGCCGGAAAGGAAAGAAGGTGAAGATTCAGGGAAGCACGCTTGACATGCAGAAAGCTGAGTGGCTCAGGAAGTATAATCCAGAACATCTGCTTCAAGATGAAGGCTACAAAAAGCATTTAAAACACCACTGCAATAAGTAAGTTTTGGGGGTTATGTAATGTTTTTTTTCTGTGATTCACCTTAAGGCTGATTTTCTATTGATTTTTGTTGGTGATATTTATTAATTACTAATAATGTTATATAATTACACTAATGTGGCCAGTTTATAATAGTAAGCCTGCATTTATTAGCTGATAAACAAAGGGTTGTATTAATTAAAAATAGAGCATGCAGTTTCTCAGCATTAGGACAATTATATATTTTAATTGACTTTCATCAGATATTTTTCTTGTTAATTTAAGGCAGCCAAGTAGCCTTATTGTTATAATGGTGTGTCTCAATCACACTGTTTATCTGACTTTGTCACTCAGGGTGCTGCTGCGAGTGAGAATGTTGTACTATCTAAAGCAGGAAGTAATTTGTGATCAATTGGAAAAGGTGCTTGAAGGGGTCGATACGAGGTAAGAATCCTGAGGTGCCTCAATTTGTAGATGTTCAACAATTACTGAGTGTTTTATGAATCATTTAAAATATTTAGTTTACAATGGCCCATGAGTTTACTTTTGACTTTTCTTTAGAAATACAGCACAGAAACAGGGCCTTCGGCCCACGCCAGCCAGCGATCACCCTGTACACGAGCACAATCCAGCACGCTAGGGACATTTCTACAATTTTACCAAAGCCAATTAACCTGTACGTCATTGGAGTGTGAGAGGAAACTGGAGCATTCGGGGAAGATCCACATTGTCACAGGGAGAACGTACAAACTCTGTACAGACAGCACCCGTAGTCAGAATCAAACCCAAGTCTCTGGCGCTGTAAAGCTGCAACTCTACCACTGTGCCCTTGAAAGTAATTGCAGCAATGACAAATTTCATTGAGCAGCAGAACAACTTTCATTTATATGATATATTTCTAATCAATTATGCAGAAATTTGTTTTGCTATATATCTAGACATATAATGTGGCAAATATGAGCTTTGAATTTCATTTTTTAATCCTATTAAAGTAAATGGAGCTAAACTTAAGAAGTAGCATTTTTTGTGCATACTTTACTGCATTTCATATTTATTGCAATATGCTGGACAATTCCTGTCCCATAGAAATTTGTAGCATAAATGAGCCCTTTCAACCCATCATTGATACACAGATTTTGAAACAGCTTCATCTCACACTATGTAATTTTGCAATTTTAGTTTTGTGTTTAAACTTATTATCGTCACGTGTGCCAAGGTACAGTGACAAGCTTTGTTTTGCTTGCTATCCAAACAGATCAGTTATACTACACATAAATGCAATCAAGTCAAACTCAAATGCAACAGATAGAACAAAGGGGAAGATACATTCAGAATATAGTTCTCAGTATTGTAGCGCATCAGTTCCATTGACAAAGTCCAATTTACTCAATGGTGTGGAAGAGAATCATCCACGGATTATCTGTTTGCAAGAAATTAGGGTGACAGTGTAGATCCTTTAATTGTTGACTCACTAACCAACCCTTCACTGGTTACTCTTGACCTTGTAAATGAAGAGTAAAGGATGAAGGTTCCACCCAGATAACTTATGGTCATTATTATCATTATATCATGTATAGTCATTATTATCTGCGCCAAAGTAAATTGCACATGGAAATGCATGAGCCACTTTCCAGATGATCATTGATCTACCTGAAAATCGCCACCAAAGCAATCCTATTGTGGCTTCCAATTTGCACTAAAAAATATTAATAAATCGGTCCAGTTTCTAGGCAATACTGTATATATTGCAAGCACCCAAGGGGAAATTTATTGTTCTCTGTCATCATAAAGCCAAGTAAGCACAGTGAAGGTAAATGATTGAAAATTATAATGAATTTAATGAGAAAGGTTTAAGGAATGCCATTCACCTTTTATACGAGAGAAAATCACTTCAAAGCTGTTTTTTGGCTTTTAAAATATCTTTCCATACTCTTAGATCGTTGATATTGCTGTTTATCATTGTGTCATTTTCTTCTGACTTTAATCTCAATTTTACTGCATCCCTTTTCCCCCCTACATTTTGATAATTGTGGGATTTGAATGTAGTTGTAGAAAGGTTAAGGCAGATATACTTAACTTGTGATGTGGCCCCAAATGTACAATTATTTCAACTTAACTTTGATCCGAAAGAACAGGGCAACCTGTGTTTTGGAGAAATTGCCAACTGTTAGATTACTGAGGTTATTGCTTCTGACAAACACTTTTTAATTATTCTTGAGAGAGAATCAGACTAAGCTCCAGAGTTCAAGGTGGTTTAAAGATAGAAAGAGCAAGTTTCCTCTCCTGTTAGGTAAAATTGTGCACCAACTAATGATGTCTCACAGTAATAACGAAGGAATTATGAATTTCAATGTACTGCTGAAACACCACAACCAATTACAATGTGCTTATGGAATCTAGCATTTCGGATTGTAATGGGATTTTGCAAAGTGTGACATTTCCAAAAACATTTGTTTGATGACAATTACCAGTCTCCCAACCCCACCGAACATCGTTTAAGCAAGTACATGTTGCTTATACTCATGCCAAATGCAACCTGGCAGATGAGAAAAGGACAGATTCCAACCCTGTTCTTACCTGATTTTTATTTTTCAAAGCTCTGCAATAATATCTGCAACTCCCCATTCCTAAAATAAAATTTAATTTAAGTTTTATAAGGGTCCGAGACCCCAAACATTAACATTAATTAGGTTTATTATTATTGCGTGTACCGAGGCATTTGGCTCCTCCATAGTTGCTAAGTCCTTACTGTTGAGAAAATAGTTTGATTTGCCATTAATCGATTGGAAAAGTATTATTCCCTATTAAAGTTATTTTTAATATCTGCTTTTAATTTAAAAACTATGTGCATCTCATATAGTCACTTTGGTTATGGGCATAAAGCCGTAATGTCATATTTTGCCATTTAAATCTTTGAAGATGTGTTTATCAAATGCGTTTTTGGGAAATTGCCAACTGTTAGATGAATGAGGTTATTGCTTTAGAAAACACATTTAAATTCATTTAACATACAGGAAATGTAATAACAAGGACCTGCAGATGGTACTTTATACCAAAGAAAGACAAAATGCTGGAGTAATTCAGCGGACCAGGCAGGATCTCCAGAGAATGTTGATAGGTGACGTTTTGGGTCAGGACCATTCTTCAGACTGTCTGTGCATGTTCTCCAGAGATGCTGAGTTACTCTGTTTATTCACAAAATGCTGGAGTAACTCAGCAAGTCAGGCAGCATCTCGGGAGAGAAGGAATGGGTGACGTTTCTGGTCGAGACCCTTCTTCAGACTGACTGATGAGTTACTCTGTTTGTTTTGTTTCTTTCTAACGTGCAGGAAATGTGTTTTAAACGTATTTTTAATGGAAAATTTGATGTGTGATTTTGTGACATTTTGAAGGTGACTCTTTGGTGACTTAAAAAGCACATTAGTTTCTGTAATTTAGTGTGGCTGCTGATTTGACTTTGTGCTCTCGTTGATATTTCCTTCCTTTAGTGAGATTGATATTTGGGTTCCTGAGCCAGAACAGTCTGAGATGCCTGCCGAATGGTGGGACATGAATGCTGACAAATCTCTGCTCATTGGTGTCTTCAAACATGGTGAGTGTGCAGCATCAAACAACGTGTAGGACATCAAATATTCCCTCGGCTACCCACGACAAAAGAATGTGAGTGAATCAAATAATGGGCATTTGCCACATGGTCAAATGGAGAGAGATGCATAAAATAGTGAGCATGTTTGCTGGACACACTGCTAAGAAGATTTACAAGGATGCTGCCAGAACTTGAGAGCCTGAACTTGTTGGCCAGGCTAGGACTTTAATCCTTGGAGCACTGAAGGATGAGGGGTGATCTAAGAAGTGCATAAGATCAGCAGGGGAATAGATAGGGTAGATGAGTATTTTACCCAGAATAGGGGAATCAAGAACCAGAAGTCATAGGTTTAAGGTGAGAAGGGAAAGATCCTGAGGGGTGAATTTCTCTCACGGGAGGTGGTGGGTATCTGGAACGAGCTGCCAGAGGAGGTAGTTGAGGCAGGAACTATGACATTTAAAAGACATTTAGATTGGTACATGGGTAGGAAAGGTTTAGATAGATAGAAGCAAAACGTGGGCAGGTTGAACGAGTATAGATGGGGTGTGTTGGTCCGCCTAGTCAAGTACGGCCGAAGGACCTGTTTCTATGCTCTGTGACACTATGTTCTTAGACTCGAAAATATCAATCAAAATGTCTATCACAAAATCATCCCAAATTTTAAGTGAATGATACTCGCAAAGCTTTGATAGCCTATTTGTAGCTGGCCTGAGAATACATGGGCGGCTGCCTTCTTAAACCATCTTTATATAATGTGCTAACTTCCAAAAGCATTGAGCTGTGAGACCCCTTTCAAATATTTCTTTGATTCAACCTGTAGATTTTTTTTTTTTGCAAGTGCAAAGACTGGATTCAAGTTTATATAAACTTGAATCCAGTCTTTGCACTTGCAAAAAAAAAAATCTACAGGTTGAATCAAAGAAATATTTGAAAGGCGTCTCACAGCTCAATGCTTTTGGAAAGATAGTTGGAAAATTATAGTTGGAAAGATAGTTGGAAAATTATAAAGCACAGAAGCAATGTATTTCCATGAAATAGATGTGGCTTTAGGATGGACAGAATTAATTAATTTATCCTTTGTGGATTCATTATTTTTATTTAAATACTGGTGTAATTTTTGTTCTCTTCCAACAAATTCTTGCTTTTTTCATGTCCACAGGTTACGAGAAATATAACACTATGAGAAATGACCCAGCACTCTGTTTCTTGGAGAGAGTTGGCAAACCCGATGAGAAAGCAATTGCAGCAGAACAGAGAGGAAATGATACCTTTGCTGATTGTGCAGAGGGGTACGGTTACTCTCAATCAACATGGTGATGTGGTTTAAAATTATTTAAAAACATTACTTATCTTTCTCTTTCCAAAATATTTGGGGCAGGGGGGTCTTGTTTACAAAATTTGCTTGGTTCATTGCGTGAATGCTGTGGGTTCTGTGTGATGGTTATGGTGTTCCATGTCTGGGAGGAAATGGAAGAAACTCTTAGCCCTTTTGTCCAAAATGTTCTGTTGACTGATGATGGAAAGTAGTTGAGAGTTGTGAGAATTAGTGATCCACATTTTTTTTAAATCCTTTGTGCCCAGATTCTGCTGACTGACCTCTGAATGGTTTGGAAATGTTTTTATTATGTTTGAAATTCTTCAAATGTTGACCGATCTAATCTTAATCTCTTATTTTCGTTCTGTACTGATCACTGCTATAAATTGAGGAAAAACGTATTAAAGATAATATTTCCTAACAAATTTATGGGTTTTCCAACAGGGATGGTGAAGACCCAGAATATAAACCAACTCAACCATTATTCAAGGATGAAATGGAGGTGGGCATTTAAACAAAAAATCAAAGTACATGAAATATTAAAGAAACACAAAATGCTTGTGTAACTCGGCATTTACTCCAGCATTTTATGGCTTTCTTTGGTTTAAGTTTGCTGTTATTACATGAAATACTACTTTTGATAGTAAATTAAAAATGATAGTTTACCTGTAATTTGCCTAAATTGCGTAAAAATGAAAATTAGTTTGTAGTTTTTAATCTGTAAAATTATCAAGATTATTCATAAAATTAATATTAAAGTAAAACTTTTTTTTTCTGTTTTAGGATGTTGCATCTTCTCCTGGAGATCTAATGATTATGGGTGAGAGGAAGATTGGAACATTGTTTTTGTAATTGTTGGTCTTTAAGGCACTTGCTCTTTACTGGTGCTGAAATGTGTACTTCTCCTAACCTGTAGATGGTTCTTTGGGAGAAGGCGATCTGCTCTATTGGCCACAAACATCCGCTTTAACAACGCGCTTGCGTCGACTTGTAACTGCGTATCAGCGGAGTAACACGAAAGAGCAGGTGAAACAGGATGCCCAAACAAAAGGGGACAGGAGAAAAAGATTATGTGCAGACACAGTGAAAGCTAAAGAGGCTGCTAAAATCGAGAAGCAGCAAAGGTGCGTGTACCATTAATCATGCTTGCATGACTGTGAAACATTCTCAAATGTTGTTTGCCACTTTATCATAACCCAAATAGCACCTCATGAATGCTAACATCTACCTGTGAAAATGGTTTTACAAATCTGGCCCACTCCAGCTGTTAACAAAATGATGAAAGTGTAGTTTTGGGTAACTGCAGCTAGTTTTCCATGTAATTTGGGATAACTGCAACCCCCCCTCCCCCATGAACTTCCGCACCTGGACTCAAAGCTATTTTTTCTCTCCCCATCCCACCTACATCCTTCCTCTAGCTTCACAAATCACAACTCTTCATTCCTTCTGTTTCACGCCTTCTTTCTTCCCTTCTCTGGGCTTTGTCCAACCATCTGCCTATCAAACTCTTTCCTCCTCCCTCCCCCCCCCCCCCCCCCCCATCTCAACTCTCCAAACTATATCCACCTATTTATTGTCAGGCTTTCTCCTGCCCCTCCTCTCTTCCAGCTTTCTTCCCTCCCCCTTCTGAAGAGGTGTCCCGACCCAAAACGTCACCTATCTTCCAGGACTTTGTGCCTTTTTTGATGGAAAGGGTAATTTAGTGCGATGTACTCACTGCTTATCTGTTCACTGATGCTGAAACTGATAGAAATGTAACCTGATAAACCACATAAACACAGTGAATTACAGGCTTAGATTAGAGGCTGGTTATCCTGTGAGAAGTGATTTACCTCATAAACCCACTAAGCCATTGATCAAAAATACAATAGGATACTCTCTATCGAACTGAAACTGTTCACCTGCACCAAAACATAACGTAAACACAGGCTAAGCATTCTGACCCTGTACGTTGGCATCTCATCCACTTCATTAAACATCCTCTCCCCTGACCACCTTTTACAAAGTACATGGCACCAGGTCGTGAAGGTATCTTTGACAATACTTCTCAGACCTGTAACCATACTGCCTGGAAAGAAAGGACAGTAAGCACATGGGTCAAAAAAACCTGTTTGCAAAGTCACTCACTGTCAGGACTCAAAAATGTATCACCATTCTAACAAATGTTGCTGGGTCAAATGCGGGGCTCTCTATACTTAGTAGAGATACAGAAGTACCTGCATCGGAGCGCACTGTTTCTGGAAAGCAGCTCACCACCACCCTCACAGTTATTAAGGATGGGTGTTACATGCAGCCTTGCTGGAAATGCCCACATCACACGAGTAAAGTTAAAGAAAACTTTAGACACAAAGTGTTGGAGTAACTCAGCAGATCAGAATAGTCCTGACCTGCAACATCGCCTATCCGTGTCCACCAGAGATGCTGCCTGACCTGCTGAGTTACTCCAGCACTTTAACGTTTTTTTTCGTAAACCAGCATCTTCACGTCTAAAGAAAACTTTAATTTGGGACAACTAACCAAACTCCAATGATGGCGATGATTTTCATGCAAAAGTAATTTACTACTTTAGTTATAATCATATGAAGAACTTGAGTTCCTAATGATAAACATTGTTAAATAAGGACCACTTTCTACAACTTTACAAAATATCTGCACAATTATTTATTAACTTTCCCTGAAATGTACAAAATACACATACATGTTATTAACACACTTATATATTGTTGCAACATTGCAAGGATCTCCCTTGATATCGCTCTCTGCTGCTCCCATTCTTATAGTTTGATGCCATGCAAAGAATTCCATCTGTCAGCACCAACTCCAAATCCCATGAATGTAACCATGTGAGAGCTATAAGGCACTGCATGGTATTCCCTCAAGGCCAGGCTTATTACCAGGCCCGCTGAGGTTTAACTTTCGTCTGTTTGGTAGCCTTAAGATGTTGTGATGGGTAACAGCTGCTACCAAAGGAAGTTGTCTTTGTTTAATTCCAAGCTTTGATAATGGTAACAAAGCTGGAATTAAACTTAAAGACAAATCATTTTGGTAGCTGCTGTTACCCTTCACATCATCGTGAGGCTACCAGGCAGAAGCCAAACCAGTTCATCTGGCACTTTCATCCTTCAAAACCGCATTAATACCAAGGAGAACTCTTGTGCGCAGACAGAATCATGTTATGCTGATGAAATGCTGTGTAAATAAACCAGGATAGACATATTCACGACACAGTCTGTATAACTCCCTGGCACTTCAGAAAAAGAGAATTTGCAGCCTGATGGGACTAGACAATAGACAATAGACAATAGGTGCAGGAGTACGCCATTCAGCCCTTCGAGCCAGCACCGCCATTCAATGCGATCATGGCTGATCACTCTCAATCAGTACCCCGTTCCTGCCTTCTCCCCATACCCCCTCACTCCGCTATCCTTAAGAGCTCTATCCAGCTCTCTCTTGAAAGCATCCAACGAACTGGCCTCCACTGCCTTCTGAGGCAGAGAATTCCACACCTTCACCACTCTCTGACTGAAAAAGTTCTTCCTCATCTCCGTTCTAAATGGCCTACCCCTTATTCTTAAACTGTGGCCCCTTGTTCTGGACTCCCCCAACATTGGGAACATGTTTCCTGCCTCTAATGTGTCCAATCCCCTAATTATCTTATATGTTTCAATAAGATCCCCCCTCATCTTTCTAAATTCCAGTGTATACAAGCCTAATTGCTCCAGCCTTTCAACATACGACAGTCCCGCCATTCCGGGAATTAACCTAGTGAACCTCCGCTGCACGCCCTCAATAGCAAGAATATCCTTCCTCAAATTTGGAGGCCAAAACTGCACACAGTACTACAGGTGCGGTCTCACCAGGGCCCGGTACAACTGTAGAAAGACCTCTTTGCTCCTATACTCAACTCCTCTTGTTACGAAGGCCAACATTCCATTGGCTTTCTTCACTGCCTGCTGTACCTGCATGCTTCCTTTCAGTGACTGATGCACTAGGACACCCAGATCTCGTTGAACATCCCCTCTTCCTAACTTGACACCATTCAGATAATAATCTGCCTTTCTATTCTTACTTCCAAAGTGATTAACCTCACACTTATCTACATTAAACTGCATCTGCCATGTATCCGCCCACTCACACAACCTGTCCAAGTCACCCTGCAGCCTTATTGCATCTTCCACACAATTCACACTACCCCCCAGCTTAGTATCATCTGCAAATTTGCTAATGGTACTTTTAATCCCTTCATCTAAGTCATTAATGTATATCGTAAATAGCTGGGGTCCCAGCACCGAACCTTGCGGTACTCCACTGGTCACTGCCTGCCATTCCGAAAGGGACCCATTTATCCCCACTCTTTGCTTTCTGTCTGTCAACCAATTTTCTATCCATGTCAGTACCCTACCCCCAATACCATGTGCTCTAATTTTGCCCACTAATCTCCTATGTGGGACCTTCTCGAAGACTTTCTGAAAGTCGAGGTACACCACATCCACCGACTCTCCCCTGTTAATTTTCTTAGTTACATCCTCAAAAAATTCCAGTAGATTTGTCAAGCATGATTTCCCCTTCGTAAATCCATGCTGACTCGGAATGATCCTGTTACCGCTATCCAAATGCTCAGCAATTTCGTGTTTTATAATTGACTCCAGCATCTTCCCCACCACTGATGTCAGACTAACTGGTCGATAATTACCCGTTTTCTCTCTCCCTCCTTTCTTAAAAAGTGGGATAACATTTGCTATCCTCCAATCCACAGGAACTGATCCTGAATCTATAGAACATTGAAAAATAATCTCCAATGCTTCCACTATTTCTAGAGCCACCTCCTTAAGTACCCTGGGATGCAGACCATCAGGCCCTCGGGATTTATCAGCCTTCAGTCCCATCAGTCTACCCAAAACCATTTCCTGCCTAATGTGGATTTCCTTCAGTTCCTCCATCGTACAGAAAGCCCGTCAGTGCCTGTACGTCCTTAAAAGATTGAGGATTGGGTATGTCAACAAATACGCTCTTGAACCTCTACAGATGTATGGTGGAGAGCATATTGATTGGTTGCATCATAGCCTGTGATGATCAGCTACTCAAACGCCCAGGAACGAAGGAGATTACAAAGAGTGGTGGACAATGCGCAGTCCTTCACAATTCCACACCATCAAAGACACTGCCTCAAAAGGACAGCCAGCATCATCAAGACCCACACCACCCTGGCCATGCTCTCATTTCACTCCTACCATCTGCAAGAAGTTATGGGCGTCTGAAAACCGTGACAACCAGGTTCAAGAATAGCTTCCTCCCAATAACCACCAGGCCCTTGAACACTACACAACACCAACTTCAACTATGAACGATGGACTGTCTTTGGTTGTCCTAAGAACTTCAAGATTATATTTTGAACTACTATTGATGTTAATAATTTTTGCTTATTGTATGTTATCTGTGTATTGTATTACAGGCCTGTTGTGCTGCTGCAAGTAAGAATTAAGTTGTTTTGTTATCAGTACGTATAACAATGAAACTCCATTGACTCCATCTTATCTGATGAAAGTTCTACCTAATTCCATCTACTCTGAATCCATGAGTGTAAGCGGTTCCAAGATATTGAAATATCCATTTCCCTAAATATCCACTTCCTACGTTGTTAATTAATAATGTAATATTCCACATTTTGTGTAAGACTTGGTAGATTTTAAAAGTTGACATGCCCTCCATAAGTAAAGGGACTTGTGCTTATAATATTGCTATAAAAACACTATCAAAAAGACATGTTCTGACTTCAGCTAATTCTCTTCCTTTCTACCAGGTGGACGAGGCGAGAAGAGGCTGATTTCTACAGAGTTGTGTCCACTTTTGGCATTGTGTATGATCCAGACAAACAGAAATTTGACTGGACCAAATTCCGAGCTATAGCCAGGCTAAATAAAAAGACGGATGAGAGTTTGCAGAAGTACCTTTATGCTTTTGTTGCCATGTGTCGAAGAGTTTGTCGCCTACCGCCCAAAGAGAAAGAAGGTACAGATAACCATGAATTACTTCATTATTAATAAAAAGGTCAATGCCAATTTGGAATTCTGATTCAATCTCTACAGTAGTTCTATTTAGGTTAGAGATACAGCATGGAAACAGGCCCTTCGGCCGACCAGCGATTCCTGTACACTTGTATTATCCTACACCGCAGGGACAATTTACAATTTTTACCGAAGCCAATTAACTGACAAACTTGTACGGTTTTGGTGTGTGGGAGGAAACCGGAGCACCCGGGGAAAACCCACACAGTCACGAGGAGAACGTACAAACTCCATACAGGCAGTACCCATAATCAGGATCGAGCCCGGGTCTCTGGCGCTGTAAGGCAGCAACTCCACCGCTGCGCCACCATCCAGCCCATAAATACAAATGCAAAGTATAAATCCAAATTTTTTATACTTTGGAAACTAAATGATGATTGAAACCAGTCAGTTTCAATTAATAATTTTGTTTTCCTTTGTATATCTTTCTCCATATTGCAAAGACTGGGCGCTCAGAAGCAACTATAAAACAACCTGACATAATTTTATTTTGTCTTGGTTGAACAGAATAGAATTTCTCTCAGGCATTCTGCTGATTAGGAGTTAAACGCGAGCTGATATAGTGGGAGACTTCATGTGACGTCTTGCCATGTGGCAGGACTTTGGAACACTGAGTTCCCTGGCTATTCTAAGGCTTCCACAGTGAGGAGAAGAGAAGTAAAGGCTAGTACAAGGAGGCAGCCCTCCTGAATCTGTTCAACACTGGGAGTAGACAACATTGCAGAGTGCAATAAATTACATCAGATTATGTAAAAGCTACTGAGCTATTCCTTTATTATTATTATCATGGTCCTGAGTGAAATATAGTGTAAAACTATTGCACTTACGCAATCTATTGCACTTACGCAATCTCGACCCGAAAACTATTGCACTTACGATATCTCGACCCGAAATATCACCCATTCCTTCTCTCCAGAGATGCTGCCTGTCCCGCTGAGTTATTCCAGCTTTTTGTGCTTATCTTTGGTTTAAACCAGCATCTGCAGTTCCTTCTTACAATCATACCATATGTGAATACAACGGTCGTGCAAAAGAGAAAATAACATAATGCAGAATTTAGTGTAACAGCTGCAGAGGAAGAACCGATTTAAAAAAGTGCAAGGGATGCAACCTTGTAGATTGGAAGATCTGGAATACATCCTTTGTGGGTGAGAGATCCATTCAAAAATCTGATATCAGTGGGGAAGAAGCTGCTAGACATTAGAGATACAGCATGGAAACAAAGTATTTGGCCCACCTAGTCCACGCCAAAACTACCCTGTGCATCAGCACTATCCTACACACGAGGGACAATTTATCATTTGCAGAAGCCAATTAACTACAAGTCTATATGTCCTTGGTATGTGGGAGGTAACGGGAGCACTCAGAAAACACGCATGTGGTCACAGGGAGAATGTACAAACTGTACAGACAGCACCTGTGGTCGGGATAGAACCCGGGTTTCTGGTGTAGTAAGGCAGCAACTCTCACTGTACTGCCCCTGTTCCTGAATCTGGAAGTGTGTGCTTTCGAATTTTTGTATCTTCTGAATTGTACAATCTGTGAATTGCACAACTCATTCATTAAGGTACAAAATTGTTGCTGTGGGTGTTATCAAACTTGAAATTAATCACTCAACAGTTCAGACCAGAGGATTAAATTGCTAAAAGTGTGTCTTTTTTGCTGCAGAGCTTCTCGATCCACCCGTTTTCATCCAACCCATCACTGAAGAGCGCGCTTCCAGGACACTTTATCGGATTGAGTTGCTCCGTAAAGTGCGAGAACAAGTCCTTCGCCACCCACAACTCGATGAGAGGATAAAATTGTGCCAGCCGGGTCCAGACCTGCCTGAGTGGTGGGAGAGCGGGAGGCATGACAAGGAATTGCTCATCGGAGCAGCCAAGCACGGTGTCAGCAAGACTGATGATCACATTTTCTGTGATTCGGAACTCTCCTTCATGCTGGCCCAAAGAAGCTGCAGCCAGAACAAAATAGCCCAGTCACGAAGTTCCACGCCACTCTTGCATCATCAGTACCCATCCGCTTCCTCGCCTCTACATCTACTGCCTAAAGTGCAGGATAAAAAAAGTCAGCTAGAGATTGAAGTAGTTAAGTGTGAAAGGACAGCTGTTGTCAAAAAGGAACCAGATTCATCTGATGATGAGGAGGCGATGGACATTGGAGTGAAGAGTAAAGTCAAATTGGAACAGTTTGTGAGTTGCTTGCAGCCGCAAAACAGGTTAGACAAGAAACCCGGGATTAAATTGGACCCCGATCCTGATGGCTGCATGGTCGCAGCAAGGACTCAGCCCCTCACACCAAACCTGGTGATCAACAAATGTAAAACAAGCCGACAACGTTCGGCCTCCAGCTCTGACACCGACTCTGACTCGGACAATTCTTCGTCTTCGTCGCCATCGTCATCATCATCGTCATCCTCGTCCCGGTCTTCATCTTCCTCCTCCTCTTCCTCGAGCTCCTCCTCGTCCTCATCCTCCTCTTCTTCATCATCCTCCTCTTCCTCCTCCTCCTCTTCTGATGACAGTGACAGTGACAGTGATGACAAGCAGACCGCGGCAGGCAGTGAGTACCTCTTGTTAAATAAAGCCTTTCTTTCAGCCAAGCACTTGCTCCTGTTGGCAGAAGTAACAAAGTTCACTGGTGTAGGAAGTTCTAGAAAGTACCTGTTTTTTCCCATTGTCACAATTGGTTTTATAAAATGGTCTTCTATAACATGTTCTTTGGCAGTAACCAGCGCATTATTGCAGAACTATCTGCAGGGGGATTCCAGAACAAGGGGCCACAGTTTAAGAATAAGGGGTAGGCCATTTAGAACAGAGATGAGGAAGAACTTTTTCAGTCAGAGAGTGGTGAAGGTGTGGAATTCTCTGCCTCAGAAGGCAGTGGAGGCCAGTTCGTTGGATGCTTTCAAGAGAGAGCTGGATAGAGCTCTTAAGGATAGCGGAGTGAGGGGGTATGGGGAGAAGGCAGGAACGGGGTACTGGTTGAGAGTGATCAGCCATGATCGCATTGAATGGCGGTGCTGGCTCGAAGGGCTGAATGGCCTACTCCTGCACCTATTGTCTATTCCATACAGTTTTTTAAAAATACGTGTCTAAAATCACCTTCACTAATACAAAGTATCAGTGTTGTAATGTTAATACTGGGTAGCCACCAGACTTGGTTAACAAAGCAGTTCTGTGTCAAAATAGGAAATTACACAACTCTTTCCCACAAGGTAGCCATTGTTTGTATGTAACAGTGTACAGTCACCGTTGAACTTGCAAGCCAGATTTTCCTCTGTTCAATGTTTTCTCAGTTATGTGATAACACAAAAACCTTATAGGCATTTGTGAAACAGGATAGTAAAATAATTGCTCGTAATAGACAATGCTGCAGACTCAAATTTTGTTATCTCAAAGCAAGGAAGAGGAAGATTTAATCGCTATCTTTGTTGAGTTATAGTTGAGCTGAGCACAGACATCTTCCTTTTAGTTGGGGAGGGGGAGATTTGTGGGACAGTAGAAAAACCTGGCTAATATCAGGACAAATATTATCATCCCTAATTAAAATTGTACAGTCTCCGCTTGTATTGTTGACAAGGTAACAGGTGCAATTTCTTTAAAAGACACAAAGTGCTGGAGCAACTCAGTGGGTCAGGCAGCATCTCTGGAGAATACGGATAGATGATGTTTTGGGTCGAGACCACCTTCAGACTGATTGGGGTGGGAGAAGGGGGTGAAAGAAAGCAAGAGGAGAGGTAGGGGTTAGACAAAACAAGACACAGAGTGCTGGAGCAACAGCGGCTCAGGCAGCATCTTTGGAGAAGATGGGTAGGTGATGTTTCAGGTGGGGACCCTTCTGTAGACGGGGCAGGACAAAGCCTGGCACGTGATGTGGGTACAGGTAAAGGGGAGGTTTTCATGGGCAGATGTTTGGACAAAGGCCAGAGATGAAAAGACAATATGTATGCGATAAAGATAGAAGTGCGACCTTGATGCTGAGCACTGGAGAGTATTACGACTATTTTGAGGCATTATTTTAACACGGAATCACTTGTATTTCTCCTAAGGTAAAGCAGCACAGCACTTGAAGCCTTATGATGATGATAGTGCAGCATCTCTCAGTATTGCTCAGGATGAGACACAGGACAGCTTTCTCCCAGAAAATGGAAGGCCTGACATCCAGTTCCTGCAGGATAGGCACAGGTTTGCTGCCTCCTGCTGGCCAAAGGTATGAACTGAAATGAGCCGCATTTTTGATGATTGCAGATGACACCAGTTTAAGCAATATGCGGTTATAAACTGCATGTGCCTTAGCTTCTGATTTAAGACATTAACACTTTACAGGATTAAGTTTTGCCAGATTAAAGTTGTGAGAACTGTTAAAGATCTTTTGAAAGACACAAAGTCTAGAGTAACTCAACGGGTCAGGCATCACCTCTGGAGAAAGTGGATAGGTGACGTTTCGGGTTGGGACCTTTCCTCAGAAACATCACCTATCCATGTTGTCCAGAGATGCTTTTGACCCGAAATGTTAACGGTCTAAAGAAGGATCTCGACCCGAAATGTCACTTATCCAAGTTCTCCAGAGATGCTGCCTGACCTGCTGAGTTACTCCAGCACTCTGTGTCCTTTTGTGTAATAACCAGCATCTGCAGTTCTTTGTTTCTAAATATCTTTGTTGTTTTTACGTAGGATCGCGTAATGATCAACAGAATTGATAGCATATGCCACGCAGTATTGAAAGGAAATTGGATTCCATCAAGAAGAAGTTATGACTACAATGCTGTGACATCTTCTTACACAACAAAATTACTCGATAGCCCCTCTGCCATGGGAGATTTCAATGATTCTGCTGTTTTTACATCAGGAAGTCAGGGTGTTAAAGAAGATAATTCTCTTTTGTCGCAGTTCACAAAGGTGAAGAAGCATGTGCGAGAAAAGGAGTTTACAGTGAAAATCAATGACGTATGTTCATTTTTATTACTGTTAGATCTGATTCTAATTGCAGATCTTTGCAGTGTGTGCAGCATGCTACTCTGCATCTGGCTGCCAGCAGCGTTTTCACTCTGAACTACTTCCTTCGCACACTTTATATACATTACTCCTTTGTGCTTTAACCATTATTAATTTTAAAGTATTTAGATGTGAGCTGTGTTTGTAATGCACACCATTGAAACCTTTGTTTCTGCTTTTTTTGCCACTGCAATTCTGAAGGCTTCTCTAGCAATAGTGCTTATTTAATGCTTTGCATTTGTGGTTTCTTGCTGTCTATAGGGATTGAACCTATGGATCCTTATCTAATACAATACACTATCTGGTTTTGATTGAAGGTTGATGACGCGGCATGATGTGTTGTAAATGCACCCTTTTTGTTTTTTTAATATCTCTGCTTTTATAAGTCTGCTTTAATTTTATTTTTCTTAATAAATAAGCATGATCAGCTTTTTGCCCAATATCACAATAATCAGCCGTTGATGGGATGTCTGATGCAAAACAAGTGCCGGGTGGTGATTTCTCCATCAAAGTGTGCTGCTCCTAGATTTGTTTAGTACTAGTATTTTGCAGTCATAGTTGCTAATTATTTTAATATTTCAAAATATGCACAGCTATTGACCACTTCTGACAATGTATATTTGAAGCTCTCCAACTTTAAAACTTATTTTTAATTTTCAACAAAGTAACCAGATTTCTCTTCTCGATCTCTGTTATTTTCATAAGAAAATGGTGGAAAGCATTAATAAGCTTCACTTATGAATCGGGAGGCATTATTTCTGAACAATAATTTTCCCATTAGATTTACACCAACTTCAGTTAAATAAGTTAAAATGCTGTAAAGATTTGTGCCTGTATTGTAAATGGCATGACTTGTTCATTTACAATACAATTGTGTATTAAAAACTCATCTCAAAAACTCTGTTCATTTGGAAATCTATATATTATTTTATTCATCATTTTCCAAAATTTACATTATGCATTTGACGTTAAGAGTTAAAATAAATAATTTAAAGTAGGTTGCTAATTATGCACAATTGAATATAAACTTGAATATATACTATATAACTCACAAGACATTGGATAAGACAGAACATGGAATATAACAAATACACACCTTTCTACCCACAATGTTTGTGCCGAACATGGTGCCAGGTTAAACTAATTTCATCTGCCTGAATTTCCCGCATATCCATGTGCTTATATAAAAGCCTGTTAAATGCCACTCACTTAACTGCCTCCCTGACCACCCCCTGACATCGTGTTCCAGGCACCCACCACTTTGTGTACATCTCCTTTAAACTTTGTACCTCTCACTTTAAACCTATGCGTTCTAGTCTTTGACATTTCTACCCTGGGGAAAACGGTTCTGACTGTCTACCCATTCTAAGTCTCTCATAATTTTATATACTTCTATCAGGTCCTCCTCAGCCTCCAACGTTCTGGAGAAAGCAATCCAAAATTGTCCAACCTCATCTTAGAGCTAAACTCCTCCAATCCAGGCAGCATTCTGCTGAATCTCTTCTGCACCCTCTCCAATGTCCCCACATTCTTCCTGTCATTGAGTGGCCAGAACTAGAAAAAATACTCCAAATGTTGGGAAATGGGACTAATTTAACAGTCCATTTATATCCAGCTTGAACACAATGGGTTGAATGGCCTTCACCTGCGACGTGAGATTCTATGATTTTAAATGCCAATTCTACCAATATAATAGGGTTGTTCCAATATAATAGGGCGGCACGATGGCGCAGCGGTAGAGTAGCTGCCTTACAGCGTATGCAGCGCCGGAAACCCGAGTTCGAACTCGATTTCTGGGTGTGTCTGTATGGAGTTTGTACATTTTCCCCATAACCACGTGGGTTTTCTCCGTGATCTTCGATTTCCTCCCACACACCAAAGACGGGTTTTAAGTTCATTGGCTTGGTTTAAATGCAAAAATTGTCCTTAGTTTGTGTAGGATAGTATTAATGTGTGGGGATCGCTGGTTGGTGCGGACTCGGTGGGCCAGAGGGCCTGTTTCCGTGCTGTATCTCTACACTAAACTAAATAGTTGGAGAGTCAGATAGTTGCCATATTCTGTTGGTACTTGCTGCAATGTGGGATATTCATCACATCAAGGGCCAGGAAGCGAGCGGGCAAGATCATCTCTGACCCCTCTCACCCTGGCCACAAACTCTTCGAAGCACTTCCCTCTGGAAGGCGACTCCGGGCTGTCAAAGCAGCCGCAGCCAAACATAAAAACAGCTTTTTTCCATGAGTGATAGTTCTACTCAATAACCAAAGTCTGTAGTCCCTTTTTTGCTCTGGTTTATTTTCACCCACATGTTTAGACCGTAATGTTGTATCCTTATTGTCTTGATGTGGTTATGCTTTATTCTTAATTGTTAACTGTATGTTTGTGTTGTCATTTGTGAGCGGAGCACCAAGGCACATTCCTTGTATATGCACATACTTAACCAATAAACTTATTCATTCATTCATCATGAGACCACAAGAAGCCTGCCCACACATTACGTTCCCAGCAATACCAAATGAAAATACTATCACATCCAGTCAGAAGAAGATTGAGTCTGGTCAAGGACAGATACAGCCTCACGGGCAGCATCCTTTCTGCTTGCTCTCACTTTGGGCATGTTATGTAGAATGGAGTTTTTTTTTAAATCAAACAAAAAAGGCGCATT
This sequence comes from Rhinoraja longicauda, assembly GCF_053455715.1. Classification (NCBI taxonomy): domain Eukaryota; kingdom Metazoa; phylum Chordata; class Chondrichthyes; order Rajiformes; family Arhynchobatidae; genus Rhinoraja; species Rhinoraja longicauda. The sequence continues at coordinate 6,105,000 of NC_135958.1, read as the reverse complement.
AAGAATTAATTTTTCAAAGTCTCAAGTACTTATCAGCAAAAAAAATTAATCCCTCAGTAGTTCTACAGTATTTAATAATTCTTAGCTAATAATTCATAAGCTCAATTGTGTTTTGACTGAGCTCACTGACATAAAGAAAGATGACCAAACAAAGGACATTAATGTCAAAGAATAAACTAATTGAATAAAAGTGATCAATTTGATAAAAAATCTATGCTTTCACCAATATCATTACAAGTTGCAGCTGGATGTTTTAAGCTGTTGACAGTGTTATTATTCTTACTGAATTTTAAAATTGTATTTGTGCCCAAGTTCTTGAAGGTTGTTTGTAATATATACACTATGTGAAAGAATGATGTGCTTACATTCATCGCAAAATATTCAGTTTGTATTTCGTCTCCAGCGGTCAAACAGTGGGGTTTCAGCTAGTAAAGCTCAATTTAACATCTTTCAATGTAAAACAATTTTTGTTATCACCATTTGTTTTAATAGGAAAGAGGATTGAAGTTAACTTTTCAGAAGCAAAGACTCAGTCAGAAGAGAGCTCTCGAAACTGAAGAAGGGACTTCAGATCAGCGGCAGTACATGGCACAGCTTCACGATTTGTACTCTGCTCAGAACAGAAGTCAGGGACTGGCTGTGGACCTCTCAAAATCATTATTGGGAGCTGGGAGTTCAATTCCCTTGTCATCCTCCACGCTGTTTAATGCCAATATACCTGGCAGCGTCGCCACAGTGATCCCTCATCCTAAATCGGTATTATCAGGTGCTTCTCAGCAGATTACAAGACACTGTACAAATGGGATACTGTTGGATAACCAGCCAATAGTTAAAAAGAGAAGAGGAAGGAAAAAGAACGTGGAAGGAGTGGACATTCTTTTCATGAACCGCAACAAGTCATTGCAGCCTGTAAGTCTGCATTATTACTGCAATATTATTATCAACAATTTCGATAGAGGAATTGATACATCAGTGATGTAAACTTTATCGCAAATGTTAGTCATGTAAAATTGTGTTGCCTCACTGCATGAACCATTTAAGGGCACAATGTGCTGAAGGAACTCAGCAGGTCAGGCAGCAGAGAAGATACACAAAATGCTGGAGTAATTCAGCGGCTCAGGCAGCATCTCTGGAGAGAAGAAATAGGTGACATTTCGGGTCAAGACCCTTCTTCAGACTCAGGCAGCATCTCTGGAGAACTTGCAGAGATCATGTTCTGCAGAGATGCTGCCTGGCCCATTGAGTTACTCCAGCACTTTTTGTTTATTTTTCTTTGTTAACCAACATCTGCAATTTCTTGTGGCTGAACCATTTACTTTATCTAATCGCTATTGCCTGCCTTCTGTCAGTCACTATTTTTCAATGTGATTACTGCAGTTGAGTCTGTTGTGAGTCAAGCTTTGCTTACTTTTGCTTCTGACGTTGAATAAATTGTTACTCCAAATCATTAAATATACTAAGCCGAAACCACTGAAGCTCAGAGGATAATGTTCCATTTTCAGCGATTACCAGAATTAATTGCTAAAGAGCACTGCTAGAAATTGAACTGACACCAATGGATAAGGGTGTGTAGGAAGGAACTGCAGATGCTGGTTTAAACTGAAGATAGACGCAACAAGCTGTAGTAACTCAGCGGGACAGGCGGCATTTCTGGAGAAAAAGAATAGGTGATGTTTCGGGTCAAGACGTTTCTTCAGTCTGATAAAGGGTCTCGACCCAAAACGTCACCTATTCCTTTTCAACAGAGATGCTGTCTGACCCGCTGACATACTCCAGCTTTTGGTGTCTTCTAATATATAAGGGGTGGTACAGTGGCGTAGTTGGTGGAGCTGCTGCCTCAGAATCCCAGGTTTGATCCTGATCTCGGGCACTGTCTGTGGAGTTTGCATGTTCTCCCCTGTGATCGTTTGGGTTTCCTCCCAATGCTCTGGTTCTATGTTATACCACTTTCTCATTTACGCCTTACACACTCGGAGCAATTTTAAACTTTTTTTTAAAACAGAGGCCAATCAACCCACATACCTGTACGATTTTGGGGTGTGGGAGGAAACCAGAGCACCCGGATAAAACCCATGTGGTCACAGAGAGAATGTGCAAACTCCATTGACTGCACACAGGTGTCTGGCATTGTAAGGCGGCAACTCTACTACTGTGCCACCCAAAATCTCTAAATAAATACTAAATGAAGTATTTTGTTACACTAATGTCTTCAGCCTTATTTCTGCAATTTCTTGAGCTGATTACCAATATTTTTACAAAATGTTTACTATATATTTTTTGTTTCTGCAGCACCTTTCATCAAGAAGTTCATGTGTTTTGGGGCTCTGGTTTTATGTAGAATTGCTGGCATTTTCTCGCTGAGTGCCAGGAAGTTGTGCACAAATATGTGGGAATAGTGATGTATTTTTGACAGGAAGGAGCGTGCCTGGTTTATTTTTTCCAGCAGTTTTGTAGGAGGGGCTTGTTTAGTGCAAACCTCACCACCACAATGAACGTGCTTACCATGTTGTAAGAAGCTGGCCTCGTCTCTGAGTATCAGGCCTGCTTCCTTCTGGGGAACTGTGCAAGGCAAGCGGAAGTCTTTTTAATAGGTCAGTGGTAAGTGAAGGTTACTTGCGCAGGTGGTTTCCCGGCCATAAATTCTGGGCAACAAACTCAGTGCGGTCTGCAAATATGAAGTGTTTATTCAGCTTGCCTAGGAAGACAGTTAGTCCATTTTTCCTGTAGGTTTTTAAGTTAAAACAACAACTATTGAAAATGTAACCACTCACTAGTCATGTTCATTTTTTTTCCACAATATACTGCTGGAAAATGTAAAGAACAAGGCAAGAAAAGCAAATACCTCCTGCTTAATTGTTTTATTGGGATTAATAATTTCTCAAGAGAAATGAACTGAGCAAACAAAATGGATATTTTTCTGCTTTGTTGGAAATTCAGGGATTACGTGTTATTTGGAATCATCTTTGATCAAACCCTCTCCTTCGACAAACACATCACAAAGACAGCCTTCTTCCACCTCAAAAACATTGCCCGTCTCCGTCCATCCCTCTGCTCCACAGCTGCAGAAACCCTCATCCACGCCTTCATCACCTCCCGTCTGGACTACTGCAACAGCCTCCTCTATGGCGCACCTTCAAAAATCATCAGTAAACTTCAATACATTCAAAACTCCGCTGCCCGTCTACTCACCCACACCCCGATCCGTGACCATATCACGCCCGTCCTTTACAAACTCCACTGGCTCCCCATCCCCCAGAGAATCCAGTACAAAATCCTCCTCATGACCTACAAAGCCCTCCATAACCTGGCCCCATCCTACCTGACTGACCTCCTCCACAGGCACACTCCCACCTGCACCCTCCGCTCTGCTGCTGCCAATCTCCTATCCCCCCCCCCCCCCCTCCGGACCAAACTCAGATCCTGGGGGGACAGGGCTTTCTCCATCGCTGCTCCCACCCTATGGAACTCACTACCCCAAACCGTCAGAGACTCCTCCTCACTCACCACATTCAAAACATCACTGAAGTCTCACCTGTTCAGTACTGCCTTCAACCACTGAAGGTCACCTCACCTTCTGTCTCCTTTCTCTGTTCGTTTACTTATTTATCTATTTATTCACTTCCCTATGTTCTTTAAATCCCTGTAAAGCGTCTTTGAGTGTATGAAAAGCGCTATATAAATGTAATGCATTATTATTATTATTATTATTTGACTTCACCAGGTTGGAAATATCTATAATTATTAAGATGCTGATTTTAACATCTCTGTAAAACTATCCAAGCTATTCGCAACAAACCTACATGGAAATAGATTTCCATTCAAACTACTCTGTGTTTAAATAATGTCTCCTCCTCCATTCTCGGTTGATTAATTGCTAACTATTCTATATTTATTGTCCCTATTTGTGCAAGATGATAGAAACCTTGGTTACATTCATGCTGTCAAATCCTCGACCAAATGTTCAGGATCTCAGTCAGGTTACCCTCCCCATCCTCCTACACCCCCATTCTCCAACATGTACAAGACAACATCAGCCAATTCAACATCATTCTAACGTTGAGCTGCCAGAGGAGATAGATGAGGCAGGTACTGTAACAAAATTTAAAAGACATTTCGACAGGTCCATGGATAGAAAAGGTTTAGCAGGAAATGGACCGAAGTTGGGAAGGTGAGACTCTTGTAGATGGGCATCTTGGTCGGCATGGGCAAGTTGGGCTGAAGGGCCTGTTTCCATGCTTTATAGCTCTATGGATCTATGACTTTGCAACTTCAGTCTGGTACCATTCCAGTGAATCATTCTGACACCTCGTGTGCCTTTTTGTGCTTTTTATAAATAGTTCTGGCTCCATGTTTTCGATTAATCACATTAAACACACGTTCAGCATCAGATTGAATTCCATCACTGTATAAGTAAACGCACCATCTTGTTTCTGTTTAAGTGGCCTTAAATCACATCTGTAACCCAGTGATCTGTCTACATGTGTCTTTTCAACCTTTACCCCTATTAGATATTACTTTTGAAAGGATTGCGTGGTATCTTATTCGATCAAAATAGATGCCTCAGTCATCCATTTTGAAGTTAATATCAATTGTGCCCAAGCTATTTTATAAAAATATCCATCCTCAATATTAACCACATATCTTATTTGGTGCTGTGAATGTTGAAATTGTACATTAGTAACATAAAGCTGTAAGATTACATCAACAAAGTATGCTGACATGAGGGTGAACCGGGGTAATGTCTCAAGGGCCTTCAAGGTCAGCTCCCCTGGGCACAAAGATGGACGGGAGAGGAGAGGGACTTCGGTTCATGGGAACTGCTCCATGAGCTTGCGGGCCGACCGGACTCTGGACTTTGAATAATGGTGCCAAAAATGGCATACTCGCCTGTGCAATATATGCAAAAGGAATTTCACTGTGCAGTTACATATGCGACAAATAAAACACTATTGAGCACTAATTATATTGTCAGAGTATTGTGAAAACTATTGGAAATCTCAAGAGACTTATTTATATCTGCAGGGTAATTTGGAGGTTATCAACACACAAACGGCATTTAATGCATTTCAAGGACAACATGATGCTGAAAGTCGTGTCTCTGTTATTAATGTGAAAGATGGCACAAGACTCGCAGGGGAAGATGCTCCAAAAAGAAAGGATTTGGAAGACTGGCTCAAGAACCACTCGGATTACGTGGCAGACGTGTCAGCCCACGTTCCAGTAAGTATTTCTGTAGTCAAAAGTGTTCAATTGTCATGTACCGAAACAGAGCAATGACATTCTTAATTGCAGCAGCATAATGGGTCTGTAAATACAGTGGTCAATAGATAATATAATAAAAAAAGATTCAATGAATTTAAAAAAATACTCGTGCAAAACAAAACAAAATCCTGAAGTACTTAGTACGGCCAAGATAGTTTGTAGTTCGTAGTTTAGTTGGTGTTTGGCGTGCTCAAGAACCTGTTGGTTGTTGGGAAGAATCGGTTCCTGAATCTGAAGGTCACGGTTTTCAGGCTCCTGTACCACCTTCCCGGTGGCAGGAGTGAAAGGAGAGCATGGCCAGGGTGGTGTGGGACCTTGATGATGCTGGATGCTTTTTTGAGGCAGTGCCTGTTATCGATCCCTTCAATGGTGGGGAGGTCAGTATCCATGATGTACATACCATTGTATAAACTAATCTTGTCACGCTGTGTATAACCTTTACTTTTATTTAATAGTCAAAGCAAGATGATCAAGATTTCATGAAAACAGGAGTAGGCCATCAGGCCCCTCAAGCCTTCCCCGCCATTCGGTATGATCAAAGCTGATCTCTGCTGGCCTCAATTCTTCTTCTATGCCAGTTCACCATAAACCTCGATTCCTTAGTCTTTCAAATTGTTATCTATCTCCATCTAAAAATAACTAATGATCCGGCCTTCTCCAGCCACTGGAATAAAAAATTCCTGATATTCACTCACCTCAGAGAAAATATTTCAATGCACCTCAGTATTAAATGACCAGCCCTTTCCTCATCCTCTTGGTTGTGACTCTCCCACCAGTGAAAACATCTCAGCGTCTACCTTGTTAAGCCCCCTTAGGATGTTATATGTTTGAATAAAGTCACCCGTCATTCTTCCAACTTCAAAGAATATTTAGACCCAAACTGCTTTCAGAAAAGGCCACAAAGTACTGAAGTAATTCAGTATGTCAGGCAGCATCTCTGGAGAACATGGATGAATTGGGATCCTTCTAATAACAGCCCATGTTCTCCACAGATGCTGCCTAACCCGCTGAGTTACTCCAGCACTTTGTGTCCTTTTGTGTAAACCAGTATCTGCAGTTCTTTGTTTCTGCTCTAAGAAATATGCTCCCTCACAAACGGCAAGAGCATTGCAGGAATTTACATTTGGTTGCTTTCGAGTGAATTATATGTACTGTGTGCTCGTTCACTCTATTCTCATACTGTTAGATCCAGCACAAGAAACTGCAGATGCTGAAATCTTGAGCAAAGTGAAGTGCTGGGAAAACTCAGTGGGTCAGACAGCATCTAGGGACCGAATGGACAGGTTCAACCCAAAAAATAATTTGTTCCATTTTACAAAATCAATTAAGTGTAATTTATAGGTGAATCCTCAGATTTCCTTGGCATTATTTCAGATAGTTTGACAGCAAGCTCTGAAGACGTCTTGAATATGAACAAGACGCCAAAGTCTCAAAACAGAAGGCAGATTTTCAACTTTCTGCGCTTTATGTCAATAGACAATAGACAATAGGTGCAGGAGTAGGCCATTCAGCCCTTCGAGCCAGCACCGCCATTCAATGCGATCATGGCCTCAATCAGTACCCCGTTCCTGCCTTCTCCCCATACCCCCTCACTCCGCTATCCTTAAGAGCTCTATCCAACTCTCTCTTGAAAGCATCCAACGAACTGGCCTCCACTGCCTTCTGAGGCAGAGAATTCCACACCTTCACCACTCTCTGACTGAAAAAGTTCTTCCTCATCTCCGTTCTAAATGGCCTACCCCTTATTCTTAAACTGTGGCCCCTTGTTCTGGACTCCCCCAACATTGGGAACATGTTTCCTGCCTCTAATGTGTCCAATCCCCTAATTATCTTATATGTTTCAATAAGATCCCCCTCATCCTTCTAAATTCCAGTGTATACAAGCCTAATTGCTCCAGCCTTTCAACATACGACAGTCCCGCCATTCCAGGAATTAACCTAGTGAACCTACGCTGCACGCCCTCAATAGCAAGAATATCCTTCCTCAAATTTGGAGACCAAAACTGCACACAGTACTCCAGGTGCGGTCTCACCAGGGCCCGGTACAACTGTAGAAGGACCTCTTTGCTCCTATACTCAACTCCTCTTGTTACAAAGGCCAACATTCCATTTGCTTTCTTCACTGCCTGCTGTATCTGCATGCTTCCTTTCAGTGACTGATGCACTAGGACACCCAGATCTCGTTGAACATCCCCTCTTCCTAACTTGACACCATTCAGATAATAATCTGCCTTTCTATTCTTACTTCCAAAGTGAATAACCTCACGCTTATCTACATTAAACTGCATCTGCCATGTATCCGCCCACTCACACAACCTGTCCAAGTCACCCTGCAGCCTTATTGCATCTTCCTCACAATTCACACTACCCCCCAGTTTAGTATCATCTGCAAATTTGCTAATGGTACTTTTAATCCCTTCATCTGTCATTAATGTATATCGTAAATAGCTGGGGTCCCAGCACCGAACCTTGCGGTACCCCACTGGTCACTGCCTGCCATTCCGAAAGAGACCCATTTATCCCCACTCTTTGCTTTCTGTCTGTCAACCAATTTTCTATCCATGTCAGTACCCTACCCCCAATACCATGTGCTCTAATTTTGCCCACTAATCTCCTATGTGGGACCTTGTCGAAGGCTTTCTGAAAGTCGAGGTACACCACATCCACTGACTCTCCCCAGTCAATTTTCCTAGTTACATCCTCAAAAAATTCCAGTAGATTTGTCAAGCATGATTTCTCCTTCGTAAATCCATGCTGACTCGGAATGATCCTGTTACTGCTATCCAAATGCTCAGCAATTTCGTCTTTTATAATTGACTCCAGCATCTTCCCCACCACTGATGTCAGATTAACTGGTCTATAATTACCCGTTTTCTCTCTCCCTCCTTTCTTAAAAAGTGGGATAACATTTGCTATGGAGGGCGTGCAGCGTAGGTTCACTAGGTTAATTCCCGGAATGGCGGGACTGTCGTATGTTGAAAGGCTGGAGCGATTGGGCTTGTATACACTGGAATTTAGAAGGATGAGGGGGGATCTTATTGAAACATATAAGATAATTAGGGGATTGGACACATTAGAGGCAGGAAACATGTTCCCAATGTTGGGGGAGTCCAGAACAAGGGGCCACAGTTTAAGACCATTTAGAACGGAGATGAGGAAGAACTTTTTCAGTCAGAGAGTGGTGAAGGTGTGGAATTCTCTGCCTCAGAAGGCAGTGGAGGCCAGTTCGTTGGATGCTTTCAAGAGAGAGCTGGATAGAGCTCTTAAGGATAGCGGAGTGAGGGGGTATGGGGAGAAGGCAGGAACGGGGTACTGATTGAGAGTGATCAGCCATGATCGCATTGAATGGCGGTGCTGGCTCGAAGGGCTGAATGGTCTACTCCTGCACCTATTGTCTATTGTCTATTGTAATCCACAGGAACTGATCCTGAATCTATAGAACATTGAAAAATGACCTCCAATGCTTCCACTATTTCTAGAGCCACCTCCTTAAGTACCCTGGGATGCAGACCATCAGGCCCTGGGGATTTATCAGCCTTCAGTCCCATCAGTCTACCCAAAACCATTTCCTGCCTAATGTGGATTTCCTTCAGTTCCTCCATCACCCTAGGTTCTCCGGCCCCTAGAACATTTGAGAGATTGTGTGTATCTTCCTCAGTGAACACAGATCCAAAGTAACGGTTTAACTCGTCTGCCATTTCTTTGTTCCCCATAATAAATTCCCCTGCTTCTGTCTTCAAGGGACCCACATTTTCCTTGACTATTTTTTTCTTCTTCACGTACCTAAAAAAACTTTTGCTATCCTCCTTTATATTATTGGCTAGTTTACCCTCGTACCTCATCTTTTCTCCCTGTATTGTCTTTTTAGTTAACTTTTGTTGCTCTTTAAAAGAGTCCCAATCCTCTGTCTTCCCACTCTTCTTTGCTATGTTATACTTCCTCTCCTTAATTTTTATGCTGTCCTTGACTTCCCTTGTCAGCCACAGGTGTCTCTTACTCCCCTTAAACTACTTACCAAAGTTATAAAGATCTTCACTGATCAAATAGTAGACCACAAGCCACAAACCTGTCTTCCCTTGTTTGATTTTGAACTTGGTAAAAGGTGGTGGTTCAATGTAACATCATGTTGTGATCAAAGTGTCCTACCTAAACTAGACCCATTTACCAACTTTTCGTCCTTATCCCTCTAAATCTTTCCTCTATTCTCTATTCTCATATTCTGGAGAAAGACTGCATTCACCCCATCTGTTCCCGTCATGATTATTAACACATCTATAAGATGACTTCTCAGCTTCCTGTGCTCCAAGGAATAAAGACCTAGTCTACCCAACATCTCCGTTAAACTCAGGCCATTTTGTCTTGGTCATAAGGAGATGGTCACCCTTTGGTACGGTTTTCAGGAAAGTTTTTTTTTTTTTGGCAGACATAAAGAACTGCAGATGTTGGATCTTGAGCAAAACACAGTGTTGGAAGAACTCAGTGGGTCAGGTAGCATCTATGCAGGAAATGGATAGACGGCGCTTTGGGTCGGGACCCTTCTTCAGACTCTGCATTATTGTTGGCAGTGCATTTTCTGAGCTGCAGCCATTTTAAAACAAAACTGTCGGCCTCAATAGGGAATTAAAGACTGCTCAAATGCTGACTGCCTCTCTAGAAACCATTGTGGCAAGACAAAAAAGTTTTCTTTTTGAAAACCAGAGATGGGGAGAATAAAATGGGATGAATGTAAAAAGAGATGCTCGAGAGTTAGGGGGACTCGGTGGGCTGAATGGTCTGTTTCCTGGATATATCTCTCAAAACCTCTGTTAATTGGGTCTGCCTCCACCATAAAATCAGGCAGCATCCATCCCAGATTTTAATTGTTTTTAAACATTTTCTTCTTGTCATCTTTGAAGAATTTGTGATTGCTCACCTTCTGACTTTTCAGTCCTGGAAACTTTCTAGTAATTTGTTTTTGCATCCTCTTCACGGTCTCCATCTCCTTCTTAAACCACAGTGGCCACAATAAACATTTGTTTATTGCCAAAGTAGCCTTAGTGACAGTCATTCTAATAAATATTTGCACATGTATAGCTCTGTTCCTCACCTCTTCAGTATTCTATCCTGTAATTTGTGAAGCTTCTCCTAGTTCTAGACCAGCCCCAAAAGGCAGCTCTTCTTTGAACTAGATGAACTGCCTTTTTTCTCAGCTGCAAATGTGTAATTTATTTTGCCTGGACTAGATAAGAATTAACTGCATGTTCAGTTTAGTTTAGAGATACAGCACGGAAACGGGCCTTTCGGCCCACCGAGTCTGTGCCAAGCAACGATCCCTGCACACCTACACTATCACACACGCAATAGGGACAATTTACAATTAAAAGTACAAACCTTTGGAATGTGGGAGGAAAATGGAGATCCCGAAGAAACCCCACGCAAGTCTCGGGGAGAACATACAAACTCCGTACAGACAAGCACCCATGGCCAGAATCGAACCCGGATCTCTGGTGGTGTAAAGCAGCAACTCTACCGCCGCACCACCATGCCACCCGTGTTCTGCCCACTTGTCTCCAAACAAAGACTGAAATAGGTCCTGAGAACAGTGCTCCACATGCCTTGAAGTGAACCTGAGTGAGCACAGTGGTGCCTCATAAAAATACCAGCTGACAAACTTGGAAATATTCGCTGAGTACTTTGAATAGGACATGGAACAATATAGCACAGGAACAGGTCCCTTGGCCCGCAATACCCATGCAGAACATGATGCCAAGTTAAACGAATCTCTGCTCCTGCACCTGATCCTGCTCCATGCATATCCATGTGTCTATCCAAAAATCTTATGAATACCACTGTCATATCTACCTCCACCATTAATTAATCCCCTAGTTATTTCAAAGGTCTTTTATTATCACGTGTACCAGTTAAGGTACAGTGACATTCGAATTACCATACAACCATACTTTAAAAAAGCAACAAGACACACAACTACATGAAAGTTAACATAAACATCCACCACAACGGATTCCTCACTGTGATGGAAGACAATAAAGTCTAATCTTCGTCCCTCTTTTTATTTAATGTCACTTTAAGAATTTCTGCATTTTTATTCTGTTTCCTAATAGTTTAGAGATTGTGATTAAATGGATAATACAGTATGAAATATCAAATAGAGATGAGTATGTGATAACTATTATCACTGGATGTGATTATTTTAGAACAATGTGCATTATTTAACATTTGTCCAGTGTTTATTTCATGTTTTTTGACCATGTTACAATCAGTTATGATTGGTTCTAAATGTTCTGGCATTTATTTCAGAAAACCGATAAACCCGAGATTGTGGGTGAGCGACCAAAGCAAAAAAGGCATCGGTGCAGAAACCCTAACAAAATAGATGTCAAATGTCTGACTGGAGAAGAACGGGTGCCGGTCATAAATAGAAGAAATGCAAAGAAGGTAATGTTTGCTTCACATTATTAAACAATAGAAACAACTGTAATTTTTAACATGAAATAAGATGGATTTTGGAGACAAGTCCTCTGCGGTTCAATAATATCATTGCTGTTGTAAGACTGGCAATACAGGTTTCTAGAAGATTGCTAGTATTTAACCATGCACTTCTTAACACGAGGTTCCCACTGGTTGGCAGACAAATAGAATGGCAAGTGCTGTAAATGCTCAACGGAGTTGGCAGCATCTGTGTAGAGAGAAACAAAGTTCAATATTAGGCAAATTTTCAATTGAAGAGCTGTGGGATTACTGGAGAATGCAAAAGCAATGTCATCTGACTGTGTGGAGATCAAGAGACTGACTTAAGAATGTAGGCCCAGCGAGTCCACGCTGACCATCGTTCTCACTCGTTCTGTTATCCCACTTTCTCATCCACTCCCTACACACAATTTTATAGAGGCCAATTAACCTACAAACCCGCATGTCTTTGGGATGTGTGAGGAAACCGGAGGAAATCCATGCAGTCACAGGGAGAACGTGCAAACTCCAGGCAGACAGATTCCGAGGTCAGGATCAAACCCAGGACTTTGGTGCTGTGAGAATGTATAAAGAGGATGTAGATATTTGTAAAATGCGAAATGCTAATTCATCCCCTATTGCAAGTGCAAGATTGGTTCATGATAAGACATGTTTGACTCCACTCTTTTGTGAGCTTCAAAGCTAGTGCTATTGTTTACTTTTAATCTATAACACAAGTCACTGGTATAAATGTCAGGTCTAATGTCTTTCTAATCACAATAATTACTGGGCAAGCCATTTACTTTCTTTCCACTGTTGATAATACCATCAGTCATTTGCAAGGATCTTGCCAGGGCTAGAGGATCTAAGCTCTCGGGAGAGGTTGGCTGCGCCTAACGGCTGCGGCTCTCTGGCAGTCTGTTGTCTTTTTTTCTTTTTTTTTTGTTTGTGTCGGTGTTGGGATGGTTTTTGTTTCTGTTTTTGGCTGTGTATGTGTGGTGGGGGTGTGTGGTGGGGGTGGGGGTGTGGGGTGGGGTGGGGGGGTGGGGCGGGGGGAAACCTTTATTTTATTAGGTCTCTTCCCCGGGGCGCGGCTCGGCTGCGGGCCTTAACATTGCCGGCGCAGCTCGGCTGCGGGACGTTTCAGTGCCCGGTGCGGCTCGGCTGCGGGCCTTAACATTGCCGGCGCAGCTCGGCTGCGGGACGTTTCAGTGCCCGGTGCGGCTCGGCTGCGGGCCTTAACATTGCCGGCGCAGCTCGGCCGCGGGACGTTTCAGTGCCCGGTGCGGCTCGGCCGCTGGACTTAACATCGCCCGGTGTGGCCGCGGGACGTTTCAGTGCCCGGTGCGGCTCGGCCGCGGGACGTTTCAATGCCCGGTGCGGCTTGGCCGCTGGACTTAACATCGCCCGGTGTGGCCGCGGGACGTTTCAGTGCCCGGTGCGGCTTGGCCGCTGGACTTAACATCGTCAGCGCTGTTCGGCCGCGGGACGTTTCAGTGCCCGGTGCGGCTCGGCCGTTGGACTTAACATCGCCCGGTGTGGCCGCGGGACGTTTCGGTGCCCGGGGCGGCTCGGCCGGGGGGCCTTCCATCCCCTTGCGGGGGCTGTGCGTGTCGTTTGCCTCGGTAGGGGTCGAGCTGCCTGTCCGTGGGTGCGGGGGGAAGAGAGGGGAAGTTTTGTTGCCTCCATCACAGTGAGGGGGTGTTTGGAGTCACTGTGATGGATGTTTGTGTTGGGGTCGGGTGTCCTGTGTTCTTTTCTTTTTTGCTGTATTTTGTGTGACTGCTGAAATTTCGCTCGGTGTTGTGCCGAGTGACAATAAAGTGTTGTTATGTTGTTATGTTATGTTATGTTAAGAAGGCTGGGACTCTATTCCTTGAAGAGCAGGAGGATGAGGGGTGATCTTATTGAGGTGTATAAAATCATGAGAGGAATAGATCGGGTAGATGCACAGAGTCTCTTGCCCAGTGTAAGTGAATCGAGGACCAGAGGACATAGGTTTAACGTGAAAGGGAAAAGATTTAATAAGAATCTGAGGGGTAAATTTTTCACACAAAGGGTGGTAGGTGTATGGAACAAGCTGCCAGATGGGGTAGTTGAGTCAGGGCCTATCCCAACATTTAAGAAGCAGTTAGACAGGTACATGGATAGGACAGGTTTGGAGGGATATGGACCAAACATGGGCAGGTGGGACTAGTGTAGCTGGGACATGTTGGCTGGGTGTGGGCAGGTTTCCACACTATATCACTCTACGACTCATTGAACGATTGAAAACTACAACACAGCATTTTCTGGTATGCAGAGAATCAGTGAAGTCTAATTTACTTCCATTTTAATCTGGCTAGATGGGTGGCTCGCTAGCACCTCCAATCAAAGACCTGGCGAGGTGGTTGCAGGAAAATCGAGATTTTGGAATTGCTCCAGAATGGGCGAATGTGGTAAAGCAGTCAGTAAGTAACTCAATAAAATTTAACAAAGTTTAGTTGTCAAATGTGATGGATCATTTTTAAAATAATTTTAATATAATAAAAGTATAACCTTTTACTTTTTGCTGTACCTCGATACACATGACAATAAACTAAAACTACTTTGAGTGTTTAGTTTGTTGTCACGTGTACCGAGGTACAGTGAAAAGCTTTTGCATGCTAACCAGTTTACATGATTATAATTGAGCCATCCACAGTGTTACCTTTTGATAACTCAACCTAAGTTTGTGTGTGAGAATGCTGTCATTTTTAAGATCTAAAATATATGTTGGAGAATGAAAATTATTCTGGCTGGAGTTCTCTCAGTTGTTAGAAAATCAATCTTGTGAATTTTATTATTCTAATCTAATTAAATGCATATCTGAATTAACGGTAACCAAACTACAATTTACATGGTCTACTCTTCAAATTAAATTGATGAAATTATATCATTTAGATGGTAGAGATAATCACAATTTTAAAAGTTTATTCAAAAATCAGCCTTAAAATGAAACATATTTAAGATATTTACTTTGAATAATAAAGGAGATAAAATTGCAGAGGACACATTGACCCAGAATCCAAATATTGTTTAAACTGCATATTTTAGTTGCATTTGCCCAGGTTTAATCCAGATGAAGATGCTGAAATCTCCCACCGTATCTAGTCATCCTTTACACCAAATGAGGGCAATCACTGGGATGCTGGTTTCAAAAAGCTGTGGACATAAACATGCCTGCGCTGCATTTTCTTTATTGATTGCAGTTTTTTTTTCATCTCCTTTAAGCACTCATCCAGATTCTATCCAGAATCATATTTTGTTTGCTGACTAAATATCCAGAGCTCAGAATTTTTTGTGGAAAACATTTTAAGGACTTTTTCTAAACGCGAAAATTGAGGAAATAGAAACAACTCGAATCCATCTTTGCTGTGTATCAAATTTTCACCTCTCTTTGCAAGTAGAAAGGATTCCTGACCAAAAACCTGCCACGTATTCTTCAATCCAGAGCTTAGTTTTTGAGTCTGCACCCAGCAGAAACATTTTCACTGTCAACTGTATTTGTTCCCTTCATAATCTTAAATTCCAGAGAAAATAATGTCATCTGTTCCCATAATTTCCCAAGGGGTCTCAATGACATTTTGATAAATCGTTGCTGCTTTCCTGCCAATGACGGTACATTTTCCTGAAGTGTGGAGCTCTGAACTACCTTGTATATTCTATGTGTGACCTAACCATAGTTTTACTCACTGTTAGACAATCATTAACCACTTTCAGGTGAAGGCCAGTATCCAGTAGATATTTTAATTAATTTTTGTACGCGATCACAAAATCTTAAAGATCATGTAAAGGGATCCAACTGTGACCCTAATATAACGTAGCCCTGTGTCTGTTCTGGAATTGTGCTAGATTTAATACAGTATCAATGTTAAATTTAGAGTTCTAATTTGAGGTTAGTGTTCCTAGAATTAGTTGGGAGAGGTTCCAATCTTTAACTATTTAAGAACTTTTAAAAAGCTATGTATGTGCTACAACATCCCCTGTGGATGAATTAACCGATAGTACACCATGACAGATGTGCAAATTGGGAATGGTGTTTTGGGCCAGATAGTGTGCCGAAAAAGAATTGTCATCTTCAGAGAAGGAGAGATGAAAATTGGTCAGAATAGAATTGATAGGAACCTGAGGGGTAACTTTTTCACATAAGGGATAGGTTATACAGGCATTTGGATGGGCAAGGGTTGATTAGGGATAGTCAGCATGGTTTTGTACGTGTGAAGTCGTGTCTCACACATCTGATTGATTTTTTTTTGAAGACATGACCATAAAGGTCGATGAGGGCAGAAGTGTAGATGATGTGTACATAGATTTTTGTAAGGTATTCAACAAGATTCCGCATGGTAGGCTGCTCTGGAAGGTTAGATCGCATGAGATCTAAGGAGAGATAGCTGAATGGATGGCAAATTGGCTCCATGAAAGGAAGCAGAGGGTGAGGGTGGAAGGTTGCTTCTCGGACTGGAGGCCTGTGACCAGTGGTGTGCCTCAGGGTTTGGTGCTGGGCCCGTTACTGTTTGTCATCTACATCAATGATTGGGATGAGAACATACAGGGCAAGATTAGCAAGTTTGCTGATGATGCAAAAGTGAGTGGTTTTGCAGATAGTGAAGATGGTTGTGAAAGATTGTAACAGATTCTGAATCGATTGGCCAGGTGGGCAGAGGAATGGTTGATGGAATTTAATACAGAGAAGTGTGAGGTGTTGCATTTTGGGACGTCGAACAAGGGCAGAACCTACACATTAAAAGATAGGCCTCTGGGTAGTGTTGTAGAGCAGAGGGATCTAGGAGGACAGGTGCATGGTTCCATGAAGGTCGAGTCACAGGTTGATATGGTGGTGAAAAAGGCTTTTGGCACTTTGGCCTTCATCAGTGTAGCCGGGACATTGTTGGCTGTGTGGGCAAGTTGGGCCGAAGGGCCTGTTTCCAGACTCTATCATTCTATGACTCTGTGACTCTATAAGGTGTTAGGTTTATGGAATGATTGCCAGCGAGGTAGTTGAGGCAGATACTATGACAACACTTAAAAGACACTTGGACAGGTACATGGATAGGAAAGGTTTAGAGGAATATGGACCAAGCAGGTGGGACGAGTGTAGATGAGGCTTCTTGGTCAGAATGGGCAAGTTGTGCTGAAGGGTCCGTGTAGAGTGAAAAGTAGAGAGTGTTGTAGAGCAAGGGGATCTAGGATTTCAGATACACAATTCCCTGAAAGTGGTGTCACAGGCACATGGGGAGCGTTATAGAGCAGAGGAATTTAGGAGTGCAGGTATATGGTTCCCTGAAAGTGGCGTCACAGATAGGTAGGGTGGTCATGCTGTATGACTCAATGACTAATAAGAAGAAGGCAATAAATATGCCTCCTCGGTTGGCAATCTAACACTAATGTCTTGGCATTTAACACTAATGTCCGATAATGTTTTATTATGTGCTGCGTATAAACTGAGAGAGTAACAAAGAACAATTTTCTTTCCCTAGGGGTTTTTACCAGCCAATATGTTTGACCGCATCCTCACTGGACCAGTGGTCCGGGAGGAGGTCAGTCGAAGAGGCCGGAAGCCAAAGAGTGAGCTCACGAAAGCTGCAGCTGCAGCCGCCGCTGCAATGACTGTCAATCCACTCGTCACCAATGGACTCCTTGCTGGAATGGACTTAAACAGCCTCCAAAGCCTGCAGCAGAATCTCCAGAACTTGCAATCTTTGCAGCTGACGGCAGGACTGATGGGATTCCCGGCCGGCCTTCCGTCTGCGGGAGACGCTAAATCCCTGGCTTCGATGTTCCCTGTGATGCTCTCCAACATGGCGGGCTTTGGCATGGGAGGTTTGTTAAACAAACCCTCCGAAGCTACTCTGGGGAGGAAGAAAGGAAGTGGTACTGTGGACTCTCGCAAACCAACAGACGGGACAAATGAAAGGACGGTGAAACAAAGTGTGGATTTATGTAGTGAAATCGCTGTGTCAAACTCCGCTACATCCTCTCCGAAGAAGCTGACACCGACCACAAGTGCTTCTGCCTCAGCCATTGCTGGCAGTCCCCTGGCTATTAATCCACTGCTGTTATCTAGCATGCTTTACCCGGGCATTCTTCTGTCTCCAGGCCTTAACTTACCAATCCCGGGATTCCCCCAGACCAATATGTTTAATGTGCAGACTAACAAAAATACTGATGTAGCCATGTCCAAACCTACAAAGGAGACTGCAGAACATCCAGAGGGAGAAGAACATAATCCTTCACATGAAAACAGTGGAGATGATGCATCGGAGAAAGCAGCATCTTCATCCAGCAGTGACAATACAACTCAGCCAGATGATTCAGGGTCCAGTGAAGAAGACTGAACATGAAATTATATATTTAATCTTACACTGGAACAGCTTCATCCAAGTCGTATAAAAATAGTTCATTTGTAAATAACTCGATGATTTAAAAGAGAGAGAGAGAAAAAAAAATCTCGTCTGTAATTAACTGAAAGGGTTTCAGTATCTATTTAAAGGTACAAATATTTAAAGGTACCTTGCATGTAAAGTTGTTTTTGGAGGCTAACAGAAACAAAGTATGTGTACAGTGGTAACACACTGAAGCATCACAGTGCTAGTTGTTAATTTTTTTTAGGGGATTAATTTTAATAAAATAAATATGCACCAGGAGAGCCGTATATTTAATATATTTGGTGTGAACTAGGGAAAATGAAAGTACCTTTATGCATATCGTATTAAGTTACTGTATATATAAACCCACAAACTCCTTGACACTCATTTCAGTACACAGATCAAACTGCAGGAGACACAGCAATAACCCTGGCAGCTAATGAATGTCATTAAAACTGTAGAATATACACCTTGATAATGCAACATGGCAAAAATCAAAATGGAACTTCACATTTTATTGCTAAAGTGTTGTGATGCACTGTCAGTTTTGAAATTCAGGTACATTTCTGAGTTACTTGGAAGATTATTTTCCCAATCAGCCATAAAACTGGCTATTTATTTATTACCTCAGCTGTGCTAGTTTAGATGGATTAACAAAGTCGTTTTTGTTATACCCGCTTTGTTCGCGGTTTTGCAAAAATGTGGCATTTATTGCATAACGTAGCTGGTTGGAGTGACTGCTTTCACCTGGCATGTCTTCTTTCTCTGCAAGCAATTAAAAGGGGGCAAAGCCGTCACGGAAAGCCAATCTGATATGTGCAGTATATTCTGCCTCGTCATTCATTTCAAGGGAATGCTTAGTCGTGGTCCTCAATACATAGATGACAGAAATAGGAATTGTCCATAAAGGGTATAGCATTATTTAACATTCTCCTTGTAGGTTTATGAAAAGCTGTTCAGTAAATTTACACAATGCATTCCTGCCAAAAGTCAGTGTAGGAAGCACTGTGTTCTTCATTTAAAAGTATACAGATAAAAGAGGAGATAATGCATTTTATTCTACAGTTTTCAGTATTTATTATCACTGCAGAGCAGTGTATTAGTTCACTGTATTGAAAAATGAAATTGTTTCCACTGCAGTGAAAAATTAGGCACGTATTGTTACCTTTCCATTGGAACTGTACATCTTTTGTTAGAGAGGCGTGTGTGTGCGTGTACGCAGTACAATTAAATTTAGATCCCCAGTATCTTTAATGTACCAGCATCATACATCAATTAACACTGAAAAGGCTGCTTACGTTGCGCAATCAGTATTGCTTTTGAAAATTAAATAAATGTCTCCTGATGTAAGAAGCTCACCAGGACAGTAGAACTAGTAGAATAGAGCTCCATTATCTGTACATTGCAGAATTTCTTTGCTTGTGAATTGTATGTGTAGTTCAATTTATTACACTAACGTAAATGCACCCATCATTTTAAGTTAATACAAGGTTTCCCTCTTTTAAGTCATTAATGTGACTGGAAAAATCATCAGAAGCTGGCATTAAGATTTGTAAAGCAGTGTTATATGCACAAGTACCCACATGCTCAAAACAATGGCAATTATGCCGTTTGCAGTATTGAGAATTTGTATTGGTTTTGCAGTTAGAAATGTATTTAGAAACAAGTTTACAAAGAGTGGTTTAATATGCAGTCATTTGTTTTTAAATCCCACTTTTTATCTGCTGTCAGAGACCAATCTCATTCACACCCTTCAGAAACTTATTGCAAGGCCACCATTTTGCTGTATGGTAAACTCTTATTAAGTGTGAAACTGTTCATTGAGTGGATGTGCAAGAGGAACAGATGGGTCAGCGCCAAAACAAATCAATTTGGACCTTTCTCTTCTGGACTGTTTGGTTAGCATACAGTTTAATCTGTACAGTATTTAACAGATATTATCTATTATATTTCATTGATGAAATTAGGAGTTATGATAGAAATTTTTGCAAGTAAATTGTTAGGCACCCCACAGAATTCCATTCTGAACTGCATAATATTATTTTATATAGAATAAGATTTTGACATGAGCAAAAGCTCAGAAGGAATGAACTGCATATTTTCCCAGATAGTTGTAAGAATCTGCTTTGAAAACAATTGCAAATTTCTGTGTCGTTCACATCAATCATTAGCAGTAACTTTAAGACTGGAATATGTGCGGGATGGTATTTAAGTTTTAAATTTGTACAATGCCGCCTGGAAGGATACCACAGCTTTAAAAAAAGTATGCAGATTGAGTGAGAATACTTCAAATGTTTTTTACAGTAATTTTGTAATGCTAAAACACAGGCAGCATTAAACTAAGTTATAATGTGCTGGTTTCTTTATATACTGAATTGCTCCTTCTGTCTGAAATGAAGCATTACTGTATATAAACATTTCCTTGAGATCTAGTAACTAAAGTATTTTTGTCATTAAGTTCTTAGTGGTGAGATCTGATAGGCCACAGCTTTCAAAAAAAAAGATGTAAAATGTCACATTGTCTCCTTATGCCTCCAGTTTAGATTTAATTTCCTTTTTTAAAAAAGAAAAGAAAAACTGACTCAATAATTGTGTTCAATGACGTGACATTGGTCCTGTTTTAAAAATATAAAAAATTATCCACAAACGTAAAGTTATAGGAGACAACAAACCACCAGTGACTGTGGTGTCAGTCAACATGAGCAAACACACAAAAGGATTATACTAATACTTGCTGCCATTAACAGGATCAGTGATGAGTTGGTAAATTGAATATATGTATTGGTAGTTATGTAAGTCACACTTTAGTAGCTGCTCTGACCATGTATTTAATTACATTGCTGGAGGTTTGATGATTAAGTCTGTTTTTATTTTGGACAATTGCAGTACTTGCAGATTGTATTCTGTGTAGTCTGAATTGGCTTTCTGTAGTACAATGAGTCTTAAGTCATTTGTAATTTATTGAATTACTTTCTATGAAGTTCTATAGAGCAAATGGAAGTTTAATTATTTTTATTAAACCTATTCTTTGACTACCCATGCCGTATGTTTGTGTATGCTTATTGAAAAAAAAACTCATGTACAAGATTTAAAATTGAACATATTGTATGTTTTAGTCACAGTAGAAGCTTTGCAGTAGTTTTATATGGGATTAAGGTGCAAGGATACAACATTGATCTATATGACAAAGCAATAATAATGCGATTTCAAATATTGAATCATCAGAATTTTGCACAATTGAACAAATACCTAAAATTAATGTTCTACTTCCTTCTGTACCATGAAATATCAATTAATAACATCTGGGATATCGTCCTTCTAACACCTGCCTTTCAGAGTATGCACATGTATCGTGTTAGATTCTGCCTTCCACTTCCCCTGGCTGTTGCACAGCGATGAACAAGAGTTTCTTTATAAGTCGATATTGCTTAAATGGTCCTTGCTCATTCTTGATCTGTGTAGTTTCTGTTGCTGTGATGTGATAGAGTTCATTGGGGTCTCTGGTATTGAAGAGTCCAAAATGAAATACATCTTGCCTCAAATCAGATGTTTTCCAATACAACGGGAAGATTAAACTTTGCTGCCTTTTATCAACCATGCAAATTGCTCCCATCTGTGAAAGAACCCCAATTCCATAAATGTGCTGTTTGCCTATACCAGGTGTTATCGTATGCTCCTCAAGTGGAAAAATACCCAATTAATGTAAATTTATGGATGCATAATTAGAGAACGTTGAATGTGGTTTGTGACAGATTCAGGTCAGTTTAATTTATGGGCCATGACTAAACCTCACGCTACCTCGGAAAAGCACCCAACATAATCAAAGACTAGTCCCACCCCAATCATTCCTCTGCCTCCCTGCTCCTCTCCAGCAGAAGACACAGAAACTTGAAAGTGCACACCACCAGACTCGGGAACAGTTTCTTCCCCCTCTGTTATCAGGCTTCAGAATAATCCTTCCATAAGCTAGGGTACTGCTTCACTTCTACCCCATTGAGGACATTAGACTTTGTCTATGGAACTGATATGTTACAATGCTGAGGGCTATATTCTGCATTCTGTATCTTCCCCTTTGCTCTATTGTACTTGAGTTGACTTGATTGCATGTATGTATGGTATATCTGATCTATTTGGATGGCATGCCTCAGATATCAGGTTAACAAAGCACGAGATGATTTTGTATTAAACGTAGACACAAAAAGTGCTGAAGTAACTTGGTGAGTCGGGCACCATCTCTGGAGAAAAAGGATAGTCAACGTTTCGGGTTGGGACCCTTCTTCAGCCCTGACCCGAAACATCCTTTTTCCTGCAGAGATGCTGCCCGGCTCTCTGACAGCACTTGTCTCTGGCTATCTTTGCAGCATCTACCTTTGGTATAAACCAGCATCTGCAGTTCTTGGTTTCTGCACTATGATTTTATAGCAGTTCCATTTCTGACCAATAGATGACTATTTAACACAATTACACCCTCTACCTGTACTGGTGTCAGGAAGATGACGCCAAAGAGTAGTGTGAGACTTGAAGCTATTAAGCTATAGAGATAAGAGAAATAGGTCCCATTTTAATCAGCAGATTATACTGTTTCAGGAAAGAAAGATCTTTTAAATGGAAAGACCCATTACACCTCTCCCCTCCCAGCTTTCTTTTTGCAGATTATTATAAACAGCAACTCTGCTGTGTGCAAATGACTGAAAGTCGACCCCTGAAGCAAGATCTCCTTTTCTACTCAAACGAGTAATGAACGAGTAAGGATACACCACATCAGGCCACAAACCACTGTTGGAATGTCTTGCTCAAGAAACTGACCACAGTTAGACCCCCCTAAACGATACACCATAATGAATGGTAAAACTTGCAGAGCTGGAGTGACTGTCCTCAACCATTTCATGTTCCATCCATGACAACCCTCCCCAACCATTAGTAGATGTTCTCCTTGCGTCTAGATGAGGAACACAGCCACCAAGTTCTTTCTGTTCCACAGGCTTATTTACCATAAAGTGTGAACATGGTTTCTTCCTGCTTATTCATTCTAAATGAAATACCATTTTTATTGTCAGTATTGGAATAATAATAAGCACTAACTGATTTGTTACCATTTGATCAAAAGTGCAGGTGGGATGCTTAGATGGAGGGAATCGAATGGGATGCTTAGATGGAGGGAAGAAGCATTCATCGATGACTGATCTGAGTTTTAAGGTATGGAATCAAAGATTATTTTTTTTAATAAATAAAATGTCCTCTTGTAAACACAAGGAAATGCAGATGCCAAATAATGAAAGGCCAAGAAACTAGAAGTATGGAAAGGTACAAAGAAGAAAAAGAATTAAAGGAATGAAAAGAACAAATCAAGGGAAACAAGGGTGATCAATGAATGGTGGAGCCCACAATGGTCCATTGTTGGCTGTGTAAGAGGTGATAAGGAAGGGATAAGTGGATGCAACCAGAGAACTAGCAGGACAACCAGAGAGGGGGAGGGATGGAGAGAGGGAATGCAAGAGTTACTTGAAAGTAGAGAAATCAATTTTCATACTGCTGGGTTGTAAGCTGCCCAAGTGAAATATGAGTGACCCTGAGCAACTGGCTGCTTGACACTTTAATTTACATCCCACTATGACTTGTCCTGAAGACATAGTGGGATTCCTTCTCTCCAGAGATACTGCCTGTCCCGCTGAGTTACTCCAGCATGTTGTGCCTACCTATGACTTATCCTTACATCGTCTTCTGCATTGTTACAATGTGGCCGAATGCAGGGTTGAGGAGCCACACGTCATCTTCCATCTGGGCATTTACAGCCTTCCAGACACAATACAGCATTCAACAATGTGCAGTTCTTGGAAACACATGGGGCGTTCCCAACAGGAGACAATGGGGATGGACTCAAAATGCTAGAGTAACGCAGCAGAGCGGGCAGCATATCTGAGAAAAGGAATGGATTATGTTTCAGGTGGAGACCCTTCAGACTGAGTCGGGGGAGAGGAAGACTAGATAAATGGAAGGGTAAGGTGTGAAAACGACAAATCAAAGCAGACAATGCTCCAACGTTTTTAGAATAGCAGTGTTAGCTGAGGGGAAGGTGACAACGAGGTTTACAATCAATAAAATTAAGCAGGACAGTGAAACTAGGCGGGAAACTGGAATGGGGGAGAGACGGAGAGCGGGGGAAAAGGATTACTTGAAGTTAGAGAAATCGAATGATCATACCGCTGGGTTGTAAGCTACCCAAGTGAAATATGAGGTGCTGTTCCCTGTTCACTGGGACAATCGGCTCATCGAGTCTACTCCGCCATTCAATCATGGCTATTTATTCACAAAATGCTGGAGTAACTCAGCAGGTCAGGCAGCATCTCAGGAGAGAAGGAATGGGTGACATTTCGGGTCACTTCTTCAGACTGATGTCAGGGGGGCAGGACAAAGGAAGGATATAGGTGGAGACAGGAAGTTAGAGGGAGAACTGGGAAGGGAGAGGGGAAAAGAGGGACAGAGGAACTATCTTAAGTTGGAGAAGTCAATGTTCATACCACTGGGCTGCAAGCTGCCCAAGCAAAATATGAGGTGCTGTTCCTCCAATTTCCGGTGGGCCTCACTATGGCACTGGAGGAGGCCCATGACAGAAAGGACAGACTGGGAGGGGGAGTTGACGTGCTGAGCCACCGGGAGATCAGGTTGGTTAAGGCGGACTGAGCGAAGGTGTGGAGCGAAGCGATCGCCAAGCCTGCGTTTGGTTTAGTGGGTGTCAATCATGGCTGATCTCTGCTTCCCAATCCCATTTTCCTGCCTTCTCCCCAAAAACCCTTGACACCTGTTCTCAGTCATGGGGGAAGACTTCTTCATTGCGATGGAGAAGATTCCAGGATTAGTTGCAACGTTGCAATGGTGGACCCATGCATTTGCAGCCTCTTTTCCTGCTTCCTTTGCAAGGGGGGAAGGGAGGAGAGCCCAGGCCGAGTTGTGCGCCGTTGCAATGGTAGACCTATGCATTTGCAGCCTCTTGTCCTGGTTCCTTTGCAAGGAGGGAAGGGAGGAGAGCCCAGGCCGAGTCGTGCACCGTTGCAATGGTATTTGGCATCTGCAACCCCCTTCCTTGTTCCCGGAGATTGACTGCTGCCGTGGGGGTGGGGTGGAGTTGAGGAGGGGCCCGGCCGTGATGGACGTGACCGCGGACCAATGGCGAGGCGGGACGGGGCAAGGGGCGTTGCCGTGGGCAAGGAGGGGCCAATCGGACGTGGGGAAGGGGGCGGGACGCGGCGCGGCGCGGCTGTCAATCAGGCGCTTTAAATGGCTACAGTGGTGCGGGCCGCGGGCGCTGCGTGAAGCGATACATCGCCGGGCGGGGACCCCCCGATACATCATCGCCTGGCGGGGACCCCCCCGATACATCATCACCGGGGTTCCCCAGCTCCAGCTCCCCCGTTCCCGTCCCGATACATTCCCGGGATCGCCCCTAGTCCCCATCCACAACCCAGTCTCCATCTCCAGCACCAGCCATGAGCAGCGAGGAGGGAGAAGTAGAAGAAGAAGGAGAAGAGGAGGAGGAAAATAGGGACGGCGATCGCCGCCGGACCAAGCAGAGGTTCGAGGAGCTGTGTCAGAAGCTGAACATGGACGAGTGCGCCAAGTGCGAGGCTTGGGGCAGCTACCAGAGCATCAGCAGGAACTACACGCTGGAGGTGAGTGAGTGAGTGAGTGAGTGTGGGGCAGGGCTGACAGCTGTGTGTGTTTGTGTGTATCTCTGACATCCACGGCTCCAGCCCACCAGCATCCAATATGCATCCAACCGCCCCTCTTCCAAGCCCATCCTCCCCTCTCCCCCTTCCTCCAAACCCCTCCCCCTTCCTCCCCTCTCCCCCTTCCTCCCCTTTCCCCCTTCCTCCCCTCTCCCCCTTCCTCCCCCCTCCCCTTTCTCCCCTCTCCCCCTTCCTCCCCTCTCCCCCTTCCTCCCCCTCTCCCCCTTCCTCCCCCTCTCCCCCTTCCTCCCCCTCTCCCCCCCCCCCTCTCCCCCTTCCCCCTCTCCCCCCCTCTCCCCCTTCCCCCTCTCCCCCTTCCCCCTCTCCCCTCTCCCCCTTCCCCCTCTCCCCTCTCCCCCTTCCTCCCCTCTCCCCTTCCTCCCCTCTCCCCCTTCCTCCCCTCCTCCCCTCTCCCCTTCCTCCCATCTCCCCCTTCCTCCCCTCTCCCCCTTCCTCCCCTTTCCTCCCCCTCCCTCCCCTTTCCTCCCCCTCCCTCCCCTCTCCTCCCCCTCCCTCCCCTCTCCCCCTTCCTCCCCCTCTCCCCCTTCCTCCCCCTCCCTCTCCCCCTTCCTCCCCCTCCCTCTCCCCCTTCCTCCCCCTCCCTCTCCCCCTTCCTCCCCCTCCCTCTCCCCCTTCCTCCCCCTCCCTCTCCCCCTTCCTCCCCCTCCCTCTCCCCCTTCCTCCCCTCTCCCCCTCTCCCCTCTCTCCCTTCCTCCCCTCTCCCCCTTCCTCCCCCTCCCTCCCTTCCTCCCCCTCCCTCCCCCTCCCTCCCTTCCTCCCCCTCCCTCCCTTCCTCCCCCTCCCTCCCTTCCTCCCCCTCCCTCCCTTCCTCCCCCTCCCTCCCTTCCTCCCCCTCCCTCCCCTCTCCCCTTCCTCCCCCTCCCTCCCCTCTCCCCTTCCTCCCCCTTCCTCCCCCCCTCTCCCCCTTCCTCCCCCCCTCTCCCCCTTCCTCCCCTCTCCCCCTTCCTCCAAACCCCTCTCTCTCCCCCTTCCTCCAAACCCCTCTCTCCCCCCCCCTCCTCGTCCACTCTCCTACAAACCCAACTTCCCTTTTCTCCCTTCCCTTCAAGCCACAACACCCAACCTTCACTCTCCCCCTTCCTACAACCCCAACCTCCTGTCTGTCCCCTTCCCTCCAGGTTGCAACCTCCCCTCTTCCTTCCTCCAAGTTCCTGTTGTCTCCACTTCTCGGGCTCGACCTAAGGAGGCCTCCACCACTCTCAGTCATCCCGTCCCCCATCCCACGACAGACTAGTCCCCCGGATCGCCCCAAACACACAGAGCAGCTGGCGGCGGAGAGAAGTGTTTACTTGCTTCCCTCCATGTGGATGTGTTTATGCCGTGGGTCTTGGTGTGACTCATGTAAACAAATGAGCGAGACCGTCCAACCCACAGCCACCTGAGCCGAGTTCACCCCATCAATAGTTTCCTCAAATGATCAATTGGTGCTGCAAAGTTTGCACCACATGCCCCAGGCTGTTGATCAGGGCAATTATCGAGCGACTGGAATGAGTGCAGAAATCTACCAGGATGTCGAGGGCGTTATTATTGTCACATGTTCCAGACAGAGCAATGACATTCTTACTTGCAGTAGCACAACAGAATATGTAGTCTGAAGAAGGGTCTCGACCCGAAACGTCACCCATTCCTTCTCTCCTGAGTGCTGAGTTACTCCAGCACTTTGTGATACCACAAAATATGTAAACGCAGTACACTGTAAACAATGTAATAAACGAGAAAAAAAGTTCAGTATGTGTATTTGTATATATATATATATATATATATATATGTGTGTGTTTATGTGTGTATTTATATTTATGTGTGTATACACACACACATATATAAAAGTATATATGTGCGTGTGTGTATATATATATATATATATATATATATATATATCGCTGGACAGATAAATATATTGCTGGACAGATAATGTACAGTATAACCTGCCTGAACCATACAGCTGACACCTGCCCCTTTACTTGTAAACACAGTTGTTTGATGGCTACTTCCTGGAACTTGACATCAATGGTTAAATGATTCAATGCTGCATTTATTGTCCGGTGTGAAGTGCTAACACAGTAAAATACTTTTCCTTACAAGCAGTCCAGTAGAGTATTGCCATATCCCTGATCAGCAAGTGTACAGAAGTAGTCTACTGAGCCTGCATGCAAGAGGCCACCATGTTGATTTTGTTGTATTCGGCTTTGTAATACCAAGGAACTGCGGATGCCAGTTTATTCCAAAGATAGACACAAAATGCTGGAGTAACTCAGCGGGTCAGGCAGCATCTCTGGAGAACGTGGATAGTGGACGTTTCGGGTCCTGTCCCGAAATTTCACCTGTCCAAGTTCACCAGAGGTGCTGCCTGACCCGCTGAGTTACTCCAGCATTTTGTGTCTACCTTTGCATTAGGCTTTGCTTAATTAAGGTGTTGAAGAAAAATAATAAGATTAAAAATCTATTTAGATTTTAGATTTAGATTTAGAGATACAGCGCGGAAACAGGCCCTTCGGCCCACCGGGTCCGCGCCGTCCAGTGATCCCCGCACATTAACATTATCCTACACACACTAGGGACAATTTTTTTTTAAACATTTGCCCAGCCAATTAACCTACATACCTGTACGTCTTTGGAGTAAATCTCTTTAAACTGATCATACATATTTGAAACACCAGAACTTTTGAAAACATTGTGTTGTTGCAGGTAGTTGCATTGTAGTAAAAATCTACATCCAATAATAATTTAAAGAATGGGAATCTCCATTCTTCTAATAGAGCCAGCGAGAGTCATCGCAAATCAAGACACAAGGAAATGTAGATGTTGAAATCTAGTGTCAGTAGGTCAGGCAGCATCTCTGAAGGGTCCCGTCCTGAAACGTCGCCTATTCATTCCATCTAAAGATCTTGCCTGACCCGCTGAGTTCATCCAGTTTTTGTGAAGGTTTTTTGAAATAAATTCAATTAAGTGTGAGATAGTAACCCTGTAAAATCGTCTGAGTGGAGTGTTTGCAGTAAAAAGCAAGCCTTTCCATGCCGTTGACAACAACATTCCCTCGGGTTATTGCACCACCAAATCAATCGATTTAACACCATTAATTACATCAACTGGACTAGTTTACAACAGGTTTCCGTGAAGGTTTGTCACAAAGTTCTGTTGGTAAAATACAAACGGCGTGTAATTAAGTTTCGTCTATTGGTTAACAGTCATGTAATTTTGGGGGCTGTTTTATTTCAGGGAGAAGATCTTCACTGGTTGGCCTGTGCCTTGTACGTAGCGTGTAGAAAGGCTATCCCATCAGTGGGACAAGGAATTGTAGAAGGAAACTGCATCTCCTTGAGAAAGATCCTACGCTGTTGTGAATTCAGGTAGTGTTAACACTAGTTCTGATCAAGTCGTTCTTTCAGTAGTTAATTTGTTTTCTCTTCAAAGCCCAGTTACAAAGCACCTCAAATTCAATGGCAAGCCCACACTATTAAAACCTACAGCAGAGTGGTTACTTGCAGGCTGGCATGAATATGGTTGGCCTTGGTGTCTGATTAGTTTAGTTTGGAGACACAGCATGGAAACAGGCCCTTTGGCTCACCGAGCCCATGCTGACCAACAATCTAGTTGGTACACTAGTTCTATACAAGACACTCCAGGGACAATTCGCAGACAATTTACCTATAAATCCGCATGTCTTTGGGACGTGGGAGGAAACCAGAGCACCCAGAGAAAACCCATGCAGTCACAGGGGAACGTGCAAACTCCGTCCGGACTGGATGAGGGGGGATCTTATTGAAACATACAAGATAATTAGGGGATTGGACACATTAGAGGCAGGAAACATGTTCCCAATGTTGGGGGAGTCCAGAACAAGGGGCCACAGTTTAAGAATAAGGGGTAGGCCATTTAGAACGGAGATGAGGAAGAACTTTTTCAGTCAGAGAGTGGTGAAGGTGTGGAATTCTCTGCCTCAGAAGGCAGTGGAGGCCAGTTCGTTGGATGCTTTCAAGAGAGAGCTGGATAAAGCTCTTAAGGATAGCGGAGTGAGGGGGTATGGGGAGAAGGCAGGAACGGGGTACTGATTGAGAGTGATCAGCCATGATCGCATTGAATGGCGGTGCTGGCTCGAAGGGCTGAATGGCCTACTCCTGCACCTATTGTCTATTGTCTATTGACTGTGCCCGAGGTCGGGATTGAACCTGGGTCTCTGGCGCTGTAGGGCAGTAACTCTACCGCTGTGCCACCGTGCCACCCTTTCCTGTGCAGCATGACTCCAAAATAATCTCCGCCATTTGAGGGCTTGTCAACAGTGGTTTAAATGCAACAGGTTCCAAAAAATGTGGCAACACTTAATTGAATGTGCGAATGGAAGTCTCTTTCGGCCCCTGTCTGATCACGGTCCCTTATCAAAAGACCATTTTACCCTGGAATTCACACCACAAATTTATTGCAATCGTTGGTGTTGTTGCATTATAAACAAAAAATGCTGATTTTCTTTTTTTGTTTTGTTTCAGTTTAATAGAGTTCTTTAACAAAATGCAGAAATGGGCAGACATGGCAAACCTGTCGCAAGAGCTCAGGGAACGCACCGAGAAGCTGGAGAGGAATTTCATTGTTTCCGCCGTCATCTTCAAGAAGTGCAAGCCCATCTTCTGCGACATTTTTAAGGACCGCCAGGAAGTTCCAGCGCTGCGTCAGCACAGGGGCCGGAAGCAGAGGTGAGGCCGGAGATGGCGAAAGAAACCTGGTGTCTTGTGCAGCTAGCATCTCAAAATTAATGGATGGACCCTCTGAATAAAAGGGTGCAGGATCCCATTCCAGGATCGCACCCAACCCAGGCGACTCTTTGTGTGCTGGTCACAGGAGCGGATCTACAATTACACATTACAGTCGCTCCACACTGTTAACCTGTTCACTGCCAGTTTTTTTTTCACCATTGGCTGTGACCCGAGATACTTGGGGGGTGGCACTGAACAGGTTAAATCTCTATTCCTACAGCCCTTTATCCTGTATCTGTACACTGTGGATGGGATGGCTCGATTGTAATCGTATATTGTCTTTCCGCTGACTGGATAGCATTCAAAAAAGCTTTTCACTGTACCTCGGTTCACGTGACAATAAACTAAACCAAACTAAACTCATGAATAAAAGGGTTTACCCTTTGAATAATTAGGGCAGGTGGATGTGGCAGGGGGTGTTTTTGATAGTTGGAACAAAGGCCAGAGATAAGAGCAGAAGTTGTGAGACAGGTTCGAAGAGTTGCGGATTGTGAAGCCGGAGGGATGAAAGTAGCAGGAGTGGAGGGGAGAGGTAGGTGGGAGTCCAGATGGGGCAAGGGGGGGGGGAGAAATTGGGGATGTGGGGCAGAAAGGGAGGATTTGAGGCAAGGGGAGGTAGTTAGAAGTTACCTAAAATAGGAGAATTCAATATGAATTTTAAAAAAAATATATATATATATATATATTTTTTTTAAAGCTTGTGATAACCAATATTAAAAATAGGTTAATTACCTTTTCATACAAAGGGTGGTGGGTGTATGGGACGAGCTGCCGGAGAAGGTAGTTGAGGCAGGGACTATCACAACATTTAAGAAACATTTGGACAGGTACATGGACAGGACAAGTTCAGAGGGATATGGGCCAAACGCAGGCAGGTGGGACTAGTGTAGTTGGGACATGTTGGTCGGTGTGGGCGTGTTGGGCCGAAGGGCCTGTTTCCACACTGTACGACTTTATGACAGTGATCTTCTGCCATCTCCTGTTCTAAGATGATCTGATTTTTATTTTTTGGATGGGCAAAATTAATTGGAAAGAAAACCCAATGAATATTGTAAATTAAACATCGATTTTTGGTCATAGAACTTTCTTGACCTCTCTGCTGTTCATTATATTTGTGTTCGTGGCAAAGACTGCTTCACGTCAAATTCGAGGGAAACTTATAAAACCATCTCTCAGAAATGAACTAATTGTTGAAAGAAAAGGCAGTTGCTCCAATCTCATCAAAGTGCATTGTCCGTTCTCTGCAATGGATGAAACGTTCTCTGCAATGTAGCCATTGTGCAGGAAGTGGTAATGTTAAATGTTCTTCCTCCACAGACGTCAACCATGCACAGTCTCCGAAGTGTTTAACTTTTGCTGGGTGCTGTTTGTTCAGGCCAAAGGTAAGCAGATAAAACATTGTGCGGAACTGGGGAGAGTTTTTATCAGCCAGAGTGCAACTTTTAATCGACAGTAGGAATGCCTTGAACCAAACAAATCATTGGATAAGTTACATAGAACTTAGGTGCAGGAGGAGGCCATTTGGCTGCCATTCATTGTGATCAAGGCTGATAAAGGTTAAGGCATTAAAGTGTCAAGGCGGAGCTTCTGCCTCACAGCGTCAGAGGTCCGGGTTCGATCCCAATCTATGGTGCTTTCTGTGCGGAGTTTGTACGTTCTCTCTGTGACCTTTTCTCCGTGTGCTCCGGTTTCCTCCCACATTCCAAAGGTGTGCGGGTTTGTAGGTTAATTGGCTCCTGTCAATTTCTCCCGAGTGTGTGTGGAGTGGACGAGGAAGTGGGATGACTTAGAACGAGTGTGCGTGTGATAGATGGTTGCTGCACACCAGAGTGTAGTTATTGTTCGTTTCCTGATTAAATGTTTCCACTTTTGTTGATACTTTTCATGTTAAGAAATTATCAAAGCAGCTGGCCCAGTGAAATAATCAAATTATCTGCCTGTTGACCCAATTAATAAAATGTTTGGGTACATTAAACCACTGATATTTAACTTAACGGTTCCTGTCTGAATAATGCAATGAATGTTTCACAGACTACTACCCACACTGAATGCAGAGTCTAATCCAAGATCCAAGCACGCAATAAACCTGTACAGTAATTATTTTGTTACTGCAATGATTGTAGTGATATCTTTAATGTGCTACCATTCTGTGAAGTATGAAGTTTAGGATTAGGTATCACAAAATGCTGGAGTAACTCAGCAGATCAGGCAGCATCTAGGAGAGAAGGAATGGATGACGTTTCGGGTCGAGACCCTTCTTCAGACTGATAATGGGTGACGTTTCGGGTCGAGTCTCTTCTTCAGACTGATATGGATGATGTTTCGGGTCGAGACCCTTCTTCAAACTGATCGAAACGTCACCCATTCCTTCTCTCCTAGATGCTGCTTGACCTGCTGAGTTACTACAGCATTTTGTGATACCTTCGATTTGTACCAGCATCTGCAGTTATTTTCCTACACAAGTTTAAGATTAGGGTCACCTCTGATTATCAGCAAACATTAGGCTACTTGAAAAAAGCTGCAAAGAACTAAAATGTTTTCCCATTGTCAGTATTAGACTCGGGATGTTTTTTTTAATCATTCCAGTCCTTGTCTTTTATAGTTCTGCTTAAAATGCCACTATAGTATCTGCTTCCACCACCACCACTGGCATCGCGTTCCACGCACCCACCACCCTCTCCAAATGTAAAGGCAAAGTGGTTAATTGATTAGTTTAGAGGTACAGCAGGGAAACAGGCCCTTCGGCCCACCGAGTCCATGCCGACCATCGATCACCCGTTCACACTAGTTCTATGTTATCCCACTTACCACTCCACTCCCTGCACACCAGGGACAATCTTCAGAGGCCAATTACTCTACAAACTTTTGGGACCCGTGGGAGGGAACTGGAGCGCAGGGACGAAACCCACAGGGAGAACAAGCAAACTCCACACAGGCAGCACCCAAGGCCTGCCTGGATTGAACCCGGATCTCTGGCGCTGTGAGGCAGCAGCTCTACCCGCTGCACCATGCTCCGCCCTTCAGGCAGTCTCGGCAGCCAGCAGTTAAGCCTTTGCTTTTGTCTGCAATCACTTCCTTCTCAGACACTTGGCACCAGCTCAACTTCAGTGACCTTCAGATAATGACTGGAAATGTAGGAAATCATTAACTGTCCCTTGTTCTCTGCCAATGAAGTGTTACTCCTGTTCATTATCTTTAGAGTGGCTTGTTGGTATGGAGGGTGGATTTGCATCAGGCTCTGTCTTAATGGCAGTTTACGGTTCCAGTAAAGGTTTGCTCTAAGAACTGTGGATTCTGGTATTAATCTCCACAGGTCATCCTGCCCTCTCAATAACCCAAATGATGTCAGTACTTGTGTTTGAAGTGCCAACAGTATCCTTTCTGTTGTGTTACTCAGCAGGACAGGCAGCATCTCTGGAGAGAAGGAATGGGCGATGTTTCGGGTCGAGACCCTTCTTCAGTCTGAAGAAGGGTCTCGACCCGAAATGTCACCCATTCCTTCTCTGCAGAGATGCTGCCTGTCCCGCTGAGTTACTCCAGCTTTTTGTGTCTATCTTCGGTTTAGACCAGCATCTGCAGTTCCTTTCTACACATTCTGTTGTGTTAATAGACAATAGGTGCAGGAGTAGGCCATTCGGCCCTTCGAGCCAGCACCGCCATTCAATATGATCATGGCTGATCATCCACAATCAGTTCCCCTTTCCTGCCCTCTCCCCATACCCCCTGACTCCGCTATCATTAAGAGCTCTATCTAACTAACTAACTAAATGTTACATCAAAATCTCCTGTATCCTAATCATAAGACTGCACCTCATCCATTGTGTGCAAACTAAGTGGATTAAATTCAACGCCGCAGTATTTTTATATCCTTAAATCCTCAATCCAAAGTCTGCTTCAATTATCAAGCATTAGCAAAGGAAATTGCGATGTTGAATCAGGTTCATTATAATAATTTTATTGGTTGCATGATATCCTTACAATGGAATTCCACACCACAAAGACTTGGTTGACCAAAAAAAAAAGGTATGATAAAGCAATTTTTGTATGCTTAGCTGCAAATTTGCAACTTCATATAGTTCTAAAATTAATATTTTGACCTAGGGTGATACAATTGCTATTATTGGATTCAATATCCCTCCCATTTCTTGCCCTTCCCATCCCAATTTTAAGCATTACATCCAGTATTTCTGCAGTATCAAAATCAATATTGTCCTGCCTTTCATCACGACCTGTGAATTTTTAACCCTTTTCTATATTATTCCTTTGTGATATTCTCATTGTCAACTTGTGGAGATCAGGAACGCAGAGCCAGATCTATCTTATTTGTTTGCTTGGGCCACTGGACTTTGCATGGGCTTTGCAACCTTGTGTGCTAGGTTAATCACTGCGTTCCTCATCTCCACAAACTCCGATAGGAGAGAGTCTCAGCTCTCTGCCCAGAGTGGTATCGTCACTGATCCCATTCTCATCAATGTTTTGGATGTTGCCATTGTCCAGAAACGTAGCTGGACCAGCCACATACTGTGGTTCCGAGACCGTGGTTAGGGCGGCACGGTGGCGCAACGGTAGAGTTGCTGCATGACAGCGAATGCAGCGCCGGAGACCCGGGTTTGATCCCGACTACGGGAGCTGCGTGGGTTTTCTCCGAGATCTTCGGTTTCCCTCCCAAACTCCAAAGACGTACAAGTTTGTAGGTTAATTGGCTTCGGTATAATTGTAAATTGTCCCTAGTGCGTGTCGGATAGTTTTGGTGTGCGATGATCGCTGGTCGGCACGGACTCAGTGGTCCAAAGACGGACAGGTTTGTAGGTTAATTGGCTTGGTAAATGTAAAAATTGTCCTGAGTGGGTATAGGATGGTGTTAATGTTCGGGGATCGCTGGCCGGCACGGACCCGGTGGGCCGAAAGAGCCTGTTTCCGCACTGTATCTCTAAACTAAACCAGTTCATAGACAGGGAACCCTGAGGCAAAACCTCATCTCCTGACTTAGGGTCAGAGTCGTACGGTGTGGAAACAGGCGCTTCAGCCCAAACCTGTCCGTGCTGACCAACATGCCCCATCTACACTAGTCCCACAGGCCCACGTTTGGCCCATATCCCAACTAATGCAGTCACACAACTGTGCACAGATTTGAGTATTAATAAGAAAATTGATTCAGTGGGGACATCTCAAACTCTTTGTGATTAATTGAGGACAATTAGAAATAAAACCAGTACAATTTGTGAGGCCTTGACTTGGCCTCATCAAAAATTCAGTCATTGTGTTTTACGAGATTGTTTGTATTCTGGGGATGTGGGTAGAAATAATTTAGTTTAGAGATACCGCATGGAAACCTGCCCTTCGGCCCACCGAATCAATGCTGACCATCGATCACCGGTTCACATCATTGGGTCAATGTTATCCTACTTTCATATGCACTCCTTTCACATTTGTGGGCATTTTTCAGCGG